>NW_020852928.1:593485-602125 GCF_000972845.2 Larimichthys crocea
GAGAGTCTTTCATCAGTCGGACCATGAGCTCTCCAAGTAACGTTGTACTGTACGGTACTGAACTTGTTGTAATAAACTGGTTATAACAACTAAGACGGTGTCGGCGGAACTTCTCCTTCAACATCAGCATCACCAACCGAAAATACACTAACTTCCTAGTCCGTTTTTCGTTGACCTGTCAGTATCCATTTGTGTTTTCTCACACCTTTTCAGAAGCAATTTCTGAAATATGGTTTGGTATGTTTGAAAATTTAATGAGTCAATTTCAATTACTGTTTGCTGATGTCATGTGACGTGATTGCAAAAATATTAAGCATCCGCCCAGCAGGATCTACAACTTTGGTTTATTGACAAATTTTAACTGTTCTGGGATCGTGACTCTCTTTTAAACGTGATGGGATCCACCCAAACAAGAGGGGTAGCCAAATGCTGTGTGCTAACCTGCAGCACGCGGTGCACACCTTTCCAGGTGACTGACTATCTACTACCCCCACCCCCACACCGGAGCCCCCTCTCCTCTCCCCAATGATGAACCACAGCGTGCTATTTTTCATGAGGGCTCCCCCTTCAGGTCCCTCCGGCCACTCACACCCCAAATCTGCTCACAACCAGCCCTCTGTTTGCCCTAGAGGTCCTAAAAGCCTATCCACCAGATATATTTTTGGCCAGCTAAATGCCTCAAAGGGCACAGGTGGCCCTAGCTATATTTCTGCTATTCAGGTTATACCTGTGATTTTTTCCTCTCGTTTCGAGCCCGCCGTTCTTCTCACATGGGGTGATTATATCTAATCTTACCTACATACACTGTCATATGCCACTCAAAAACTTTCGCTGCATCTTTCTCTCACTCCTCAACAATGCCTGCTATCTCTCCACTATCTACAACTACGCCAACTGTAGTTTGTCCCGTGCCTGCTACAGCGAGCTCAAGTAGCTTTAGGGCGTAAAGGACTTGGCATGGTGCACATCAATGCTAGAAGTTTGTTGCCAAAGATGGACATGCTAAGAATAGTGGCCATATGATTCCGACCCTGATTTTATTGTGATCTCAGAGTCATGGTTAAATAGCAATGTTTCTAATAATGAAATAAATTGATGGTTACAATATCGGTAGAGTTGACAGAGTTAAACGTGGGGTGGCGTAGCAATTTATTTTAGAAACACGATAAACTACTCTACTATTGTTCCTCCTTGTCCCAGATCAGTATGATTTATTAGCTATTAAGGTTCAATTAGGTAGCCACTCCATAGTCCTGGTGGGTGTCTATCGCCCCCCTCTGCAGTCCAGACCGCCCTACATAGTCTATCAAAACAGTATCAACTTGTTAGGCTTACATTCTGAAACTGTCATTTAGGGGATTTTAACCTTGACTGGTTGTCCCAGCAGCTGATGACTTAAAAGACCTTGCAATGTTAAGTCTTACTCAATTGTTACGGAACCAACACGTCCAAACATGAAATTCCCAGCCGTTCATCTTTACTTGATCTCGTCCTTACTAACAGACCACATCGGTATTTAGATGCTATGTGTTTCCTTTGGATTTGAGTGATCATTGCCCAGTCGGTTGTATTAGAATGGAAAAATGAAAAAATCAGCCACTGTACATCTGTAAGAGTCTTTTAGAAAATTTGATGAACAGGCATTTCTGCATGACCTGTATGCAAGCAATCTCAATCATTAGTCCATATCCAGATGCTGAGCTAGCATCTGACCGTTTCAAGTCAATTTTCAATACACTTGCAGATAAACATGCCCTTTTAAAAACACTGAGGGTAAAAAATAGATGCAACCTGGTTTACACTCATGATCTTGGTGAGATTATTTCAAAAGAAATAAAGCCTGGGCAGCTGCAAGATCCTCTGGCAGTAAAGGAGACGGCAGACCTTTAGCAGTTAAGAAACTCTTGTACCTACTTGATTAAGAAGGCCAGTTGACTACTACCTACACAACCTGCTGACTGCGGTGGCAATCCAGCTAAGTTCTGGAAAGTAATTAAATCCCTTAAAGTGTTTCCACCAACACTCCCTCAACACTTCAGGTGGACCTAAAGTTATCCAAGAACAAATTGAAATATGTAACGCCTTTAATGATCACTTTATTAAGTGTGGCATACTGTTTGATCAGGCTGGTGGGATGGTGTCACAAGGCTTAGATCAGTGTGACCTAACCCAGAAAGAGAACTTTATTTCCTCAAATAATGATTCGGACTCTGTCTTCTCATTTGAACCTTAAGCCAATAGAAGTTCTCTATGCATTTGTAGCCCAAGTGCATGAAGAGCTCAATGGGTGCAGACCAGTTAGACTCCACTCTTAAAAATAGCAGCTCCTGTCATCGCTGAACCTCTAACACACATTTTTAAGTGTCTCACTTTTTCGGGTCTGTTCCAAAGCCTGGAAATCAGCGCTAGTTACCCCTTTACACAAAGAGGAAGTGTAAATGAGCTTAACAACTACAGACCAATCTCCAAGCATCTTGCTTAGGCAAGATGTGAGTCTTTTGTAAAGGAGCAAATGTGGTACGTTTCTCTCTGCAAACAATGTTCTGAGCCCAATCAGTCTGGTTTTAGAGCTGGCCACAGCACCATTACTGCTGCAACTTCTGTTTTAAATGATATAGCTACTATACCATAGACTCTAAGAAGCACTGTGCAGCTCTATTATTGATTTGTCAAAAGCTTTTGGGTTTTGATGATGGTTCCTTTAGATGGTTCAGGAGAGTCTTTCATCATTCGGCCAGGAGCTCTCCAAGTAACGTTTTACTTGTACGGTACTGAACTTGTTGTAATAAACTTGTTATACAACTAAGACGGTGTCGGCGGAACTTCTCTTCAAACATCAGCATCACCACCGAAAATACACTACACTTGCCTATCCAGTTTTTCGTTGACCTTCAGTATCCATTTGTTTGTCTTCACCTTTTCAGGTAAGCAATTTCTTGAAATATGTTTTGTAATGTTTAGAAATTATTAATGAAGTCATTTCAATTACTGTTCTGTGATGTCATGTGCAGTGATATGCAAAAATATTAAGCATAACTAAGCTAACTTTTCATATTTTTTTCACATTCATTATTTAGGTTTAGACAGTACTGTTAGGTTAGGTTTGGTGTAGGTTATATTTAGAGTAGAGTATTTAGTTTATATAGTTTAGCTTTTTATGCTCAACTTTGGTAGGCTTACATTCTGAAACTGTCATTTGAGGGGATTTTAACCTTGACTGGTTGTCCCCAGCAGCTGATGACTTAAAAGACCTTTGCAATGATTTAAGTCTTACTCAATTAGTTACGGAACCAACACGTCCAAACATGAAATTCCCCCAGCCGTTCATCTTTACTTGATCTCGTCCTTACAACAGACCACATCTGTATTTAGATGTCATGTGTTTTCCTTTGGATTTGAGTGATCATTGCCCAGTCGGTTGTATTAGAAATGGAAAATGAAAAATCAGAGCCACTGTACATCTGTAAGAGGTCTTTTAGAAAATTTGATGAACAGGCATTTCTGCATGACCTGAATGCAAGTAATCTCAATTCATTAGTCCATATTCCAGATGCTGAGCTAGCATCTGACCGTTTCAAGTCAATTTCAATACACTTGCAGATAAACATGCCCTTTTAAAACACTTAGGGTAAAAAATAGATGCAACCCTTGGTTTTACTCATGATCTTGGTGAGATTATTTCCAAAAGAAATAAAGCCTGGGCAGCTGCAAGATCCTCTGGCAGTAAAGGAGACTGGCAACCTTTAGACAGTTAAGAAACTCTTGTACCTACTGATTAAGAAGGCCAAGTCTGACTACTACCTACACAACCTGTCTGACTGTGGTGGTAATCCAGCTAAGTTCTGGAAAGTAATTAAATCCCTTAAAGGTGTTTTCCCACCAACACCCTCAACACTCAGGTGGACTCTAAAGTTATCCAAGAACAATTGAAAATATGTAACGCCTTTAATGATCACTTTATTAAGTGTGGCATACTGTTTGATCAGGCTGGTGGGATGGTGTCACAAGGCTTAGATCAGTATGACCTAACCCAGAAAGAGAACCTTATTTCGTCAAATAATGATTCTGACTCTGTCTTCGCATTTAGACCGTTAAGCCAATATGAAGTTCTCTATGCATTGTGTAGCTCCAAGTGCATGAAGAGCTCAATGGGTGCAGACCAGTTAGACTCTCATCTCTTAAAAATAGCAGCTCCTGTCATCGCTGAACCTCTAACACACATTTTTAATGTCTCATTTTTTCTGGTTCTGTTCCCAAGCCTGGAAATCAGCGCTAGTTACCCCTTTACACAAAGGAGGATGTAATAGCTTAACAACTACAGACCAATCTCCAAGCTACCTCTTAGGCAAGATGTTGAGTCTTTTGTAAAGGAGCAAATTGGTACGTTTCTCTCTGCAAACAATATTCTGACCCATATCAGTCTGGTTTTAGAGCTGGCCACAGAACCATTACTGTGCAACTTCTGTTATAAATGATATAGCTACTACTACCATAGACTCTAAAAAGCATTGTGGCAGCTCTATTTATTGATTTGTCAAAAGCTTCGACACTGTCAATCATGTTCCTCTTCTAGAAAAACTTCTCTTTGGGTTTTGATGATGGTTCCTTTAGATGGATGGTTTCAGAATTATCTGTCGGACAGAACACAGGCTGTAAAGTTAAATGGTTTGACTTCTGAGGCACTAGGTCTAAGAAACGGGGTCCCACAAGGCTCAATTTTAGGCCGCGTTATTATTTACTCTAACATTAATGATATATGTGGTTCCCTTGAACATGCAAATTCCATTTTTAGCTGATGAAACAATCCTATATGCCTGTGCTGAACCATTGACAAAGCTGTTTTATACCTTCAATCTGCTTTTAAATGTGTTCAGGATTGTTTTATATAGTCTTAAATTGGTTCTTAATGAATCAAAAACAAATTCATGCTTTTTTACGAGATCAAGAGTGTGTGATTTTAATGTTTTTAGAATTTTCTCTCTAAACGGAACCCAGATTGAGCAAGTTGCAAATTATAAATATCTGGGAATTTGGTTGGACAATAAGCTTTCTTTTTAAAACACATGTGATTGAGCTCGCAAAGAAGGTAAAAATTAAGCTGGGTGCCTTATATAGAATCAGTCTTGCCTTTCTTTTAAGAGCAGAAAGTCCATTGTTGAAACAACCATTTAATCAATTTTAGATTATGGAGATATCATTTACATGCATGCATCTCCATCCACTCTGAAAGTTCTTGACACAGTTTACCATAGTGCTATAACGTTTTATTACTGTGACCTTTTTAGAACACATCACTGTAAACTATATGAGAGTGTAGGATGGTCCTCTCTCGCCATGAGAGGAGGGAAAGACATGGCCTCCTTTCATTTACAGAGCACTACAAGGCAAATTACCACATACCCTCACTTCTCTTTTACATTTTAGACACTGCACATAAACACAAGGTCACAAGGTTTTATGACACTAGAAACACCCCAATAAGATCAGAGGCTGGCAATTAGCTTTTCAGTTTTTAATGCACCCACTAAATGGAACCATCTGCAAGAGACACGGAAACTAGACAAACTTGTGTCCTAAACCATTTTAAAGTTTTAATACATGGTATGGGAATATACAGTGTGTCTTGCTTTAACTGATCTTGCTTTAAACTGTTTTAAACTGTGTTTTTTTGATCTTGTTTAAACTTGTTTAAACTGGTTTTACCTGTTTTAACTTGATCCTGTTTAACTGTTAACTGTCAACGTTTGGGCTATTTATGTATATTGTTTTGTGTTTTGTTGTGATCAGGGCATTGCTGTAAAAGAGCAATTTGCTCAGTCAAGGTTTCCCTGATAAAGAACGGAAATAATAATGCTAGTCTAGGGACAGTTAAGTCAGCAAATCAATTCAGTGAAATCTTAAAAGTTGCATATTGTGTTACAATTGTGATATTTTGTTGTAAGGCTATTCTATATTGCAGGACCATGTGAGACAAGGAAGACCACTGCAGGCCCACGTGTGACCAAGAAGGCCAGGGTAATATGTACTGCATTGTAAATAAATCTCCAAATTGTTTCCAAGATGCCAAGGAAGGGCAAGCGATCCCGTGCTCAGAAAGTGCGTTGGACAACATCACCTTGCAGATCCTGCCCCACTCAGCCCAACCACGTCTGACCATTGGGCACAGATGGTACCACTCAAACACCTCCATCAACCAGCCAGCTATGGAAAATGGAGAATGCACCCACCCCAACTAATTCCTCAGCCTCAAGGTATGGGTTTGTTTGTTTTTTTTTCCCCATCACAGTGGACACAGACATGACCTGATAATACAATCTGCTGCTTATCTACTTCTTTGAATGATAACATATTAAATCACAATTGATATTGAAAATGTATAAATGAAATTTGGTGTCATGTGTCATCAGGTTCTGAAAATACAGACAACGCCCCAGTCAAAGTACCACTGGATGAACCTCTGAAGAACGGGGCTGGATGCACCCACCTGCCCCCGTTCACCAGCTGAAAAGGTAGCATTGAATTAATTCAAATAATTGTTCAATTCTTAATTCTACACAAAGGACACCAAACAAACATGGCATGTAATTAAATACATGACTTCACACAAAACAATCATACTAAACATCTTGTACGATATGGTGTGTTCACTTCACATTTGATTGACAGTACGGCTTTTGAAAACATATTCACATCAAAACAGCTATAAAGAGGAAGTTTGACATCTTTTTTCAACCTAAGCATTGCACACACTTGCATCAAAGGAGACAATTTGAAATTTGTACTTGTTTCTTGAACTGCTGCTTGTGTTCTGTGGTGAAAGCAAAAAATAATATTTTTACATCCATTATCTTTTCCCAAACCTAACTAATTATTTTTTTAATGCTGTAGTGGAAAAAATTCTTTTAACCCTCTGTTTTACTTTTTATGCTTACTTTATTTACATTATATTTTTTGTGTTTAACTTTGTATGAACTTTGTCCTATCTAGGAGACTGCCTCCTGATGGGTTGATATATGTTTGAGTGTAGACATTTCTCTCTGTCCCAGAGATGTTGGTACCAGTAACAGTGTGGAAGGGGGAGTAAACCAGATATTTACGAGGGTAACCCTTTGCATTAGAGTCGCTCTTTTATTACTTCAGAGGAGAGGGAGGGGGAAGAAATGTCTACAAAAGGAGCAGTTGAATGTATTATCAGCAGAGAGAACTTTGCGACTGTTGTACTCGTACTTGCCGTCACGAACAGGAACCCCCAGACCGGTCCTCCGGACAGTGACCAGTGGAGTGGCTTCCCCGGATTAGAAAAGAAATCCGGCTCCAACCTCAATCAACAATTAAGAGACGGAGACTGATCATTTGTCCGTGATCACCGGTGTTGGGATTCAACGAACTCAAAAGAAAAGAAAAAGAAATTTGGTGAGACACTTTCAGTTTCTTGAGGGAAAAAAATATATATAGAGAGAGAAAAGAGGCATATGGCGGTGAAGGGGTAAGACCTGGCGAGTGGTGACCAGACGGACCGGGTTGGTTTAAGAGTCAACCTAGATCAAGATCGGTCTGGGATCGTTCTTAGATCAAGATTGGTCTGGGTCAATCTGGGATTGGCAAGAGTCCAATCTCTGTACTTAGGGTAAGTACAGAGAGTCTTCTGGTGATGAGGCTTAAAATCGAATCACCTTCTCCAGGGACGCCTGTGAGAATAAAGAGAGCTCTCACCCATTATTGGAAAATGGGATAGGGAAGTCTAAGTCGCTGACTCCTCCAGGAGGCCCCATTGTCACCATTATGACCTCAAAATATGGTCTGAATGTATTGATGTCTTAATGCATGGACAAATGAATTGGGTTCCCTAAAGGGGATCCCTGAGCATGAAAGAGATAAGACAGTTAGAAAGAAAATTAGACTATAAGGAGTCAGAAATAGAAAAACATAGGAAGTGTTATGAGTAACTGGAAAGGCAGAAGCGACAGACGAGAGAGATTGCAGTGTCAGAAGGAATTACCAAGAAGAAAGAATAGTGAAAAACGAAAATGAAGAAAACACAAGGTCCACCACCATATGTTTCTTCACCTCTTACTGCACCACTTCTGTGTATCCTGTTAACAGAACTGCAGGCCCTGAAGGTGAACCCAGACCTGGAGTCCTGTCCTTTCAACGAACACCTGCCGTGTCCGGAGCAACGGGAGGATACGACGAGCCAGATCAACATGAAAGAAGATGAGAAGGAGGAATATGGAGATGTCATGCTGCCTGCATCACCACACCACCTCCCTACCACCAGTATTCAAGTCAAAACACACCATGCAGACAGACTACAGCTTCTAAGACTGTACAACGATGCTTCGACCTTTCCCATGGTTCGAGGTGGCGGGACTGGATGGTCCTATCCTCGTGAATCGGCCATGGACAGCAGCTGATGTAAGAGGCCAGAAGAACAGGTCGATGACTATGTATCCAGATTTGACTGCCATCTTTAATGAAACATAGTGGGCTGGAGCAGCCTGAGTGCATCGGAGAGCCACCTCTGCAATTCCATCCTCGCAGGTAGGCTCCCTGAGTTTCATGATATTGTTATCCGCACATATGTGGGGTGCAAGAAGAGAGTCGACTGAAGGATCTCAAGCGACATGCACGCCCATGCCA
>NW_020852928.1:602135-657809 GCF_000972845.2 Larimichthys crocea
CTTCACAATTTTACTCCAGTGTATGTTTTTGACAGCTGTAGTTATTTTGTGAATTTAGATTATAAATACAAAACAATGATCAGGTTATAAAAAATGACACTTTGGTATAGATTTAACTACACATTAAAATGATCAACTATGAACACAGGCTACTTTCAAATAAAAGAATGCATATATCAACTGAAATGTTTATTTGAGGCTCCTGCCATTTCATTTTACATAGTTCATATGCTGGATAAAACTAAAGAAAATTGCATTTAATCAAATTACCACATAGTAGCTGTCACATAATGAACTTGATCTCGTCCTTACTAACAGACCACATCTGTATTTAGATGTCTATGTGTTTCCTTTGGATTTGAGTGATCATTGCCCAGTCGGTTGTATTAGAAATGGAAAATGAAAAAATCAGAGCCACTGTACATCTGTAAGAGGTCTTTTAGAAAATTTGATGAACAGGCATTTCTGCATGACCTGTATGCAAGCAATCTCAATTCATTAGTCCATATTCCAGATGCTGAGCTAGCATCTGACCGTTTCAAGTCAATTTTCAATACACTTGCAGATAAACATGCCCCTTTTAAAACACTGAGGGTAAAAAATAGATGCAACCCCTGGTTTACTCATGATCTTGGTGAGATTATTTCAAAAAGAAATAAAGCCTGGGCAGCTGCAAGATCCTCTGGCAGTAAAGGAGACTGGCAGACCTTTAGGCAGTTAAGAAACTCTTGTACCTACTTGATTAAGAAGGCCAAGTCTGACTACTACCTACACAACCTGTCTGACTGCGGTGGTAATCCAGCTAAGTTCTGGAAAGTAATTAAATCCCTTAAAGGTGTTTCTCCACCAACACTCCCTCAACAGCTTCAGGTGGACTCTAAAGTTATCCAAGAACAAATTGAAATATGTAACGCCTTTAATGATCACTTTATTAAGTGTGGCATACTGTTTGATCAGGCTGGTGGGATGGTGTCACAAGGCTTAGATCAGTGTGACCTAACCCAGAAAGAGAACTTTATTTCCTCAAATAATGATTCTGACTCTGTCTTCTCATTTAGACCGTTAAGCCAATATGAAGTTCTCTATGCATTGTGTAGCTCCAAGTGCATGAAGAGCTCAATGGGTGCAGACCAGTTAGACTCTCATCTCTTAAAAATAGCAGCTCCTGTCATCGCTGAACCTCTAACACACATTTTTAATGTCTCACTTTCTTCTGGTTCTGTTCCCAAAGCCTGGAAATCAGCGCTAGTTACCCCTTTACACAAAGGAGGAAGTGTAAATGAGCTTAACAACTACAGACCAATCTCCAAGCTACCTTGCTTAGGCAAGATGTTAGAGTCTTTTGTAAATGAGCAAATTGGTACGTTTCTCTCTGCAAACAATATTCTGAGCCCATATCAGTCTGGTTTTAGAGCTGGCCACAGCACCATTACTGCTGCAACTTCTGTTATAAATGATATAGCTACTACCATAGACTCTAAAAAGCATTGTGCAGCTCTATTTATTGATTTGTCAAAAGCTTTCGACACTGTCAATCATGTTCTCCTTCTAGAAAAACTTTCTCTTTTGGGTTTTGATGATGGTTCCTTTAGATGGTTTCAGAATTATCTGTCTGACAGAACACAGGCTGTAAAGTTAAATGGTTTGACTTCTGAGGCACTAGGTCTAAGAAACGGGGTCCCACAAGGCTCAATTTTAGGCCCGTTATTATTTACTCTATACATTAATGATATATGTGGTTCCCTTGAACATTGCAAATTCCATTTTTATGCTGATGACACAATCCTATATGCCTGTGCTGAAACCATTGACAAAGCTGTTTTATACCTTCAATCTGCTTTTAAATGTGTTCAGGATTGTTTTAATAGTCTTAAATTGGTTCTTAATGAATCAAAAACTAAATTCATGCTTTTTACGAGATCAAGAGTGTGTGATTTTAATGTTTTTAGAATTTTCTCTCTAAATGGAACCCAGATTGAGCAAGTTGCAAATTATAAATATCTGGGAATTTGGTTGGACAATAAGCTTTCTTTTAAAACACATGTGATTGAGCTCGCAAAGAAGGTAAAAATTAAGCTGGGTGCCTTATATAGAATCAGGTCTTGCCTTTCTTTTAAGAGCAGAAAGTCCATTGTTGAAACAACCATTTTATCAATTTTAGATTATGGAGATATCATTTACATGCATGCATCTCCATCCACTCTGAAAGTTCTTGACACAGTTTACCATAGTGCTATACGTTTTATTACTGGTGACCTTTTTAGAACACATCACTGTAAACTATATGAGAGTGTAGGATGGTCCTCTCTCCATGAGAGGAGGGAAAGACATTGCCTCCTTTTCATTTACAGAGCACTACAAGGCAAATTACCATCATACCTCACTTCTCTTTTACATTTTAGACACTGCACATATAGCACAAGGTCACAAGGTTTTATGACACTAGAAACACCCCAAATAAGATCAGAGGCTGGCAAATTAGCTTTTCAGTTTTATGCACCCACTAAATGGAACCATCTGCAAGAGACACTGAAACTAGACAAACTTGTGTCCGTAAACCATTTTAAAGTTTTAATACATGGTATGGGAAATATACAGTGTTCTTGCTTTAACTGATCTTGCTTTAAACTGTTTTAAACTGTGTTTTTGATCTTGTTTAAACTTGTTTTAACTGGTTTTACCTGTTTTAACTTGATCTTGTTTTAACTGTTAACTGTCAACCGTTTGGGCTATTTATTGTATATTGTTTGTGTTTTGTTGTGATCAGGGCATTGCTGTAAAAGAGCAATTTGCTCAGTCAAGGTTTCCCTGAATAAAGAACGGAAATAATAATGCTAGTCTAGGGACAGTTAAGTCAGCAAATCAATTCAGTTGAAATCTTTAAAAGTTGCATATTGTTGTTACAATTGTGATATTTTGTTGTATAGGCTATTCTATATTGCAGGACCATGTGAGACAAGGAAGACCACTGCAGGCCCACGTGTGACCAAGAAGGCCAGGGTAATATTTACTGCATTGTAAATAAATCTCCAAATTGTTTCCAAGATGCCAAGGAAGGGCAAGCGATCCCGTGCTCAGAAAGTGCGTTGGACAACAGTCAACCTTGCAGATCCTGCCCCACTCAGCCCAACCACGTCTGACCATTGGGCACAGATGGTACCTCAAACACCTCCATCAACCAGCCAGCTATGGAAAATGGAGAATGCACCCACCCCAACTAATTCTCCAGCCTACAAGGTATGGGTTTGTTTGTTTTTTCCCCATCACAGTGGACACAGACATGACCTGATAATACAATCTGCTGTCTTATCTACTTCCTTTGAATGATAACATATTAAATCACAATTGAGTATTTAAAATGTATAAATGAAATTTGGTGTCATGTGTCATCAGGTTCTGAAAATACAGACAACGCCCCAGTCAAAGTACCACTGGATGACCTCTGAAGAACGGGGGCTGGATGCACCCACCTGCCCCCGTTCACCAGCTGAAAAGGTAGCATTGAATTAAATTGTTCAATTCTTAATTCTACACAAAGGAATACACCAAACAAACATGGCATGTATATTTAAATACATGACTTCACACAAAACAATCATACTAAACATCTTGTACGATATTGGTGTGTTCACTTCACATTTGATTGACAGTACGGTCTTTTGAAAACATAATTCACATCACAACAGCTATAAAGAGGAAGTTTGACATCTTTTTTCAACCTAAGCATTGCACACACTTGCATCAAAGGAGACAATTTGAAATTTGTACTTGTTTTTTGAACTGCTGCTTGTGTTCTGTGTGAAAGCAAAAAATAATAATTTTACATCCATTATCTTTTCCCAAACCTAACTAATTATTTTTAATGCTGTAGTGGAAAAATTCTTTTAACCTCTGTTTTACTTTTTTATGCTTACTTTATTTTACAATTATATTTTTGTGTTTAACTTTGTATGAACTTTGTCCTATCTAGGAGACTGCCTCCTGATGGGTTGATATATGTTTGAGTGTAGACATTTCTCTCTGTCCCAGAGATGTTGGTACCAGTAACAGTGTGGAAGGGGGAGTAAACCAGATATTTACGAGGGTAACCCTTTGCATTTAGAGTCTCTCTTTTATTACTTCAGAGGAGAGGGAGGGGGAGAAATGTCTACAAAAGGAGCAGTTGAATGTATTATCAGCAGAGAGAACTTTGCGACTGTTGTACTCGTACTTGCCGTCACGAACAGGAACCCCCAGACCGGTCGTCCGGACAGTGACCAGTGGAGTGGCTTCCCCGGATTAGAAAAGAAATCCGGCCTCCAACCTCGATCAACAATTAAGAGACGGGAGGACTGATCATTTTGTCCGTGATCACCGGTGTTGGGATTCAACGAACTCAAAAGAAAAAGAAAAAGAAATTTGGTGAGACACTTTCAGTTTCTTGAGGGAAAAAAATATATATAGAGAGAGAAAAGAGGCATAGTGCGGTGAAGGGGTAAGACCTGGCGAGTGGTGACCAGACTGACCGGGTTGGTTTAAGAGTCCAACCTTAGATCAAGATCGGTCTGGGATCGTTCTTAGATCAAGATTGGTCTGGGATCAATCTGGGATTGGCAAGAGTCCAATCTCTGTACTTAGGGTAAGTACAGAGAGTCTTTCTGGAGTGATTGAGGCTTAAAATCGAATCACCCTTCTCCAGGGACGCCTGTGAGAATAAAAGAGAGCTCTCACCCATTATTGGAAAATGGGAATAGGGAAGTCTAAGTCGCTGACTCCTCCAGGAGGCCCCATCGTCACCATTATGACCTCAAAATATGGTTCTGAATGTATTGATTGTCTTAATGCATGGACAAATGAATTTGGGTTCCCTAAAGGGGGATCCCTGAGCATGAAAGAGATAAGACAGTTAGAAAGAAAATTAGACTATAAGGAGTCAGAAATAGAAAAACATAGGAAGTGTTTGAGTAACTGGAAAGCAGAAGCTGACAGACGAGAGAGATTGCAGTGTCAGAAGGAATTACCAGAGAGAAAGAATAGTGAAAAACAGAAAATGAAGAAAACACAAGGTCCACCACCATATGTTCTTTCACCTCTTACTGCACCCACTTCTGTGTATCCTGTTACAGAACTGCAGGCCCTGAAGGTGAACCCAGACCTGGAGTCCTGTCCCTTTCAACGAACACCTGCCGTGTCCGGAGCAACGGGAGGATACGACGAGCCAGATCAACATGTGAAAGAAGATGAGAAGGAGGAATATGGAGATGTCATGCTGCCTGCATCACCACCACCTCCCGTACCACCAGTATTCAAGTCAAAACACACCATGCAGACCAGACTACAAGCTTCTAAGACTGATACAACGACTGCTTCGACCTTTCCCATGGTCGAGGTGGCTGGACTGGATGGTCCTATCCTCGTGCATCGGCCATGGACAGCAGCTGATGTAAGAGAGGCCAGAAGAACAGGTCGATGACTATGTATCCAGATTGACTGCCATCTTTAATGAACATAGTGGGCTGGAGCAGCCTGATGCATCGGAGAGCCACCTCTGCAATTCCATCCTCGCAGGTATGCTCCCTGAGTTACATGATATTGTTATCCGCACATATGTGGGGTGCAAAGAAGAATGTCGACTGAATGATCTCAAGCGACATGCACGCCATGCACAACTGACTCAGCAACAGAAGAAGAAAGCCAAGCAGGAAAAGACTGAGAAGGATTATGGCAGCCCTCACTATGTATTCTGCATTGGCAACCATGCAGGGGCAGTATGGTCGAGGACACAGCAGAGGCAGAGGCCGTGGACGCGGGGGAAAAGGAGGTGGTAGAGGAGGCAGACGAGGAGGTCAGCATGGACAAGGCTCTGAAGATCCCAACACCTGTTACAGGTGTGGCAAAATTGGACACTGGTCTAGAGACTATCCCATGAGCGCTTCGGATGAACAGGCACGAGCACACGGCACGTATGATTGACAGGGACAGGACGAAGGGCGAGGGACATCACCCAAAGGCTCTGCAGAACAGGGAAGTGAAACACACACACAGCCACATGCATGTTTACATAAGGATGATAGCCAGGAGCACACACACCAGCATGTTCATGCTCATGTACATAATGCTATAAGATATTTTGAACAGAAAAACACACCACAGGTTGAAACTTATGTACAATATGCAGGTGATCCTAAAACTGTTTTTCCTTTATATGTGTTGACAATAGAAGGGACTGAAGTGATATTTTTGGTAGATTCAGGAGATACAAATTCTGTGATTATGGCTTCCACATTTTCACACACACCAAAAATGACTGGTAACCATGTGTATTCTGTCGGAGCATCTGGCCAATCGATTAAAGAGAGAGTGACCGCTCCTCTGTGTTGTATTACACCAGAGGGGGGGCAAATAAAGCATGCATTCTTATTCTCACATCTCTGCCCTGTTAATCTGCTTGGCAGAGATCTCATGTGTAAATTGGGGATATGTTTGATATCGACTCCGGACGGGTTAAAGGTGAGTTCTCTCACCTCCCTGACAGGACCCGATGAATCATTGATAGCTGTTATGTATGATCCCCGACAATTGTTGTATGCATATCAGTGGAAGTTAGAGGCTTCTGCATCCACTGATCAGCTGATACAAAAAATAAGAACGCTTGTGTCTCCTACAGATACAGATTTTCTAACAATCAATGAATTACATTGTACATCTCATGTGAATCTTGGCCCGGACTCTGACTATGAACACACATGGCTCCAAGTGACACAAGAATGACTGACCACGGTCTCCCTTTTCTGGGATGACCACCGCACCGCGCTTTCTGTTTGTTTGACTGAGAATCAGAAAAGACTTTTTGATGTAAATAATTCTTTTCCTCACGTTTCTTGTTTCAAACACGTGAAGGATAGGTGGGAAGATTTGGGGTTGTTTGTAGAAAGATGTGTACATATTCAAGACTGGCAAAGCACAAGTGACCCATTGGTCACTTACTCTCCCCGGCTGCAGGTATATAAAGAGTCATTACAGTCTTCTTTCCACGGCACACGCACTGTGCAGTTGTTGCCGCTGAACGACTCATTCTCACACAAGAAATATGTCTTACTATCAGCAGATAATGTTAAGCATGTACCTGCTCTGAAGGAAGTGCCTGATATTTTGTGGGCAAAGCATAAATATGATGTAGGACTAATTCAGGGTTGTGAGCCAGTAATGATAACTGCAAAATCTGACTTTTGCCCGTGCAAACAACAATATCCTTTAAAACAAAAGGGTATTGATGGCATTACTCCAGTGTTCAATCACCATTTGCAAGCAGGCGTAATTGTTCCATGTCCTGATTCTCCGGTTCGCACACCTTTATTCCCTGTCAAAAAGATTAGGGATGAAGGCCAACCAGTTGAATGGCGATTTGTACAAGACCTACAAGCTGTGAATGCTGCAGTACAGCCACGTGCTCCCAATGTTCCAAATCCCTACACTATTTTATCACAAGTGCCTGCAGATGCTAAGTTTTTCTCAGTGGTTGATCTCTCAAATGCTTTTTTCAGTGTGCCAGTGCACCCTGATAAGTCAATTTTGGTTTGCTTTCACCTTTAATGGCAAACCATACACATTCACTAGTATGTGTCAAGGTTATTGTGAGAATCCAACTATTTACAATGCAGCTCTTAAGGACAGCTTAGAGCCTTTAGTCCTGACCCCCGGGACAGCATTGTTGCAGTATGTTGCTGATTTAATGATTTGTAGCCCCACTAAAGAGCAGTGTGAGGCTGATACAGTGACTCTGTTAAGGCATTTGGCTGATCATGGGCATAAGGCCAGTTTGTCTAAACTTCAATTTGTACAGCAGGAAGTTGTTTTTCTGGGTCATGTGATCACAGAAGAGGGCAAATCCCTCTCACCCAAACGTGTAGAAGCTATTCAAAAATTGCCCAAACCTCTGACAAAAAAACAACTAATGTCTTTTTTGGGAATGTGCTCTTATTGTCGACAGTTTATCCCTAACTATGCTGAGTTAGAGGCCCCGTTGGGAGCCCTAATTTATGGTAAGGGTCTACAATCTTCAGACCGTTTGACCTGGACTCATGATGCAACACAGGCATTCACTGATTTGAAGCTTTTATTGCAGTCAACTCCTACATTAGGCCTCCCAGACCCACTCAGGCCTTTTACTCAGACTGTGGATGAAAAGAATGGTTGTATGACATCAGTTCTTTTGCAGGAACATGGAGGGCGGCTGAGACCAGTGGCCTATTCCTCTTCTAAGTTAGACCCAGTGGCTACTGGACTGCCTCGTTGCCTCAGGGCAGTAGTGGCTGCAGAGAAAGCTGTTTTAGCTTCTAGGGAAATTGTTGGATATTCTGATCTAACTCTTCTTGTTCCCCATGCAGTCTCTATGATCCTGTTGGAACAAAAACATCTCATCTTTCAACAGCACGTTGGTTAAGATACAACACTGTTTTGTTGGATATGCCTAACATTACTGTGAAAAGATGCACTGTTCTTAACCCTGCCACTCTTTTGCCTTCTCCAGATGATGATGAAGCTCATGATTGTGTTGCTATTCTTCAACAGGTTTGCACACCCAGACCCGATCTGCGAGAGACTCCTCTTACTAACCCTGATCTTGTCTTTTATGTTGATGGTTCTGCCTTTCGAGATACTCAGTCTGGGTTAAACAAAGTGGGCTTTGCTGTATGTGATGATCACTCCATAGTGCAATCGGGCTCTTTGCCCTCTAACTATTCGGCACAGGCCGCTGAATTGATAGCTCTCACTGCGGCTTGCACACTAGCAAAAGGTCGCTCAGTGACTATCTATACAGATTCTCGCTACGCCTTTGGTGTGGTGCATGATTTTGGCGCACTATGGAAACACAGAAATTTTCTTAAATCTGATGGAAAGCCTATCTTACATCATGACGAAGTCTTAGCTTTATTAGATGCTATTCTTTTGCCAAAACAGATTGCAGTTTGCAAGTGTCAAGCTCACACAGGTGACACAGACTCTGTATCTAAAGGCAATGCGCGAGCGGATGCTGCAGCCAAGCGTGCTGCTGATTTATCACTCCCTCCTCCCCCAGCTGAGGCGTTCGGTTTTCTTTCACACACACTCCCTGACTCCCTGAAGTAACCCAGTGGAGAGCATGTGGAGCTCAATACAAAGATAAGGTTTGGTTCGGTCCGGATGGACGGCCCTGTTTACCTAAACACTTTTTCCTCATTTTGCTAAATTGACACATGGGTTAGACCATGTGTCAAAAGGGGGAATGTTACAGGCAATAACACAACACTGGTTTACAAAGGGTTTTGCAGCATATGCACAGAAATATTGTCAATCTTGTATTATTTGTGCAACCTACAATGCAGGAAGAGGTATTCCTGTCCCTGCAGCAGCACACCCACCACCAGACAATACCATTTGATCATTTAATGATGGATTTCATAGAACTAACTCCAGACAAAGGAAAGAAGTATTGTCTAGTGATGGTCAGCCATGCAGTCACCAAGGCTCTGTTAACAGAAATCATTCCACGATGGGTAATTCCATCAAGAATCAGTAGAAGCCGCTTCTACTGCACCGGTGATTACACTGTACACAATACACTTCCAGAGAGCACAAAAACACGAGTCAACTTGATTGACCTTCGAGGGATGATTAGACTATATTTGGGTTGTGGGATGAGATGCATTCGGTGGTTTTCTTTTGTGATTGCATTTTTGATTTTTCCCTGGTATGGTGTGACATTTTTGGCAGACCACCTGGACAATGTCACTTTTTCCATGTCTTTGTTTACTAATCAGACTATAAATGGCTTTAGACTTCTTTCAACCACTCAACAATCTCATCGTGCTGAAACATGAGATGGCCCTAGATTATCTTACTGCACGTACCGGTGGTTTGTGTGTAACCCTTAATTTGACTGGTGATGCATGTGTGACTTTAATTCCTGATAATAATGACAATATAACATCTGTTATTCATGCACTTGAGAAGATTCGAGATGAGTTTGGGCCCTCTGCTTCGGCAGGAACCTCCTTTAATGCATGGTTGAGCGCTAGATTCGGACCCTGGGGTGCAATGGTTTTCCAACTTTTGTTACTTATCACCCTAGGATTAATATTATTCTTTTGTACATGCACTCTGACCTATAGGAAAGCCTTGATGCATCGTTGGATAGGCGAGACAGTGACTGGTCAGTATGCACTCTTGTCACAGGCTGAACTTTTGTCAAAGGAAGATCCTTTCCCCGTTAGTGATTGTGGTTCCTCAGCTTCGTCTAAGGATGAGATGTAAACATATGATTTCTTCCCCTTTTTATTTTTCATACACACACACACACACACACACACACACACTTTTGTATTCGACACCGCAGGGTCTATCCTTCACAAAAATAGTAAATGTCTATTTCTAACAGGCAATCTGTATGATGACATGTCTTAAATCCTTGTGAATTGTCATGTTTGATGTAAAATGATTGTCTGTATTTTTGATGAAAGAGGAAAAGGTAACAGAAAATCACTCCACAAGGGAGGACAAAAGCCAAATCCGCTATAAGGCTGAACAGAAAACAATAACCATAAACTATGAAATTTACAACAAAAAAATCACTCACGTGGAGGCAAAAACAACAAACACACGTTACGTGGGGAAGCAAGGAAGATCGAGGACTGTGGGAACGACTGGCTGGGGTGAACGAAAGGAACAAAACACTCTGGCACAAGACAAAGGGAGACGCAGACAATATATACACAGGGTAATGGGGAACAGGTGGAAACAATCAATGAACATTACTTTATCTTCTAAAACATAAATATAACATTCAAATGTAGATTTCCACACACCCACAATAATAAACTTAGTCACATTGGATAAAACAAACAAAAGCTTCACAGTCCTGCAATTATGGGTTAAACGTCACTAATAAGCCCACCTTTTCTGAAATTTCAATATTAATTTCATATGAAATTTTTTTTACTTTAAAATTCCAATCTCTCATTTCACTTAATTTATACTACTTTTTTATGAAATTATGAAAAAAAATGAACACAAAAATTATAGCAATAAGATCATTAATAATAAACAATCTTCATCCAATTCTCACTTTGTTCAGCTTCTCCACTGGAAATGCAAAGAACCTCATATGGAAGAGCCACAACAAAGAAGGAGCAAAGCTATTTTCTCTGTGAGGGCGACCCACAGTCAGAGTGATGACAGATACCACGTCTTCAGTAGAAATCATCAGTGCACCTGCATGGCTCTTACATTTCTGGCCTACCACAGCGAGGGATCACAGTTCAACACTGCCAACCTTGACAGAGTACTCGAGATGGGAGACTCACTCTATGTTGGGATAAAAAACCAGCTACTGTTGGAAGATATGTTCAGGATCACCTGACTGTTGAAGAAATGCCACAACAAGTTGTAATGGACAACAATGTCTACGAAGTGCGCATGTCTTCAATAAGATGTGGACATCTGAAGGCCCAAGAAGGAAGCCCTGTTGGCTTTTTGCCTCTTGATGCACAACTTCAGGCTCTGTCAACAGATGTCACCCATGCTATCCTGATTGTAACTCCTGAGTGCATTGCAGTGTTTAGTGATAGATCAGGACGATACGGAGTCTTCGATTCTCATTCAAGAAATGCAAGAGGATTGCCCTACCCTGATGGAACTGCTATTATGCTGACTTTCAGCCACCTCAGTGACCTTATCAACCACCTGCACAAGCTTTTTAACAAACGTGGTACCCATGCCACCTATGAGTTTGTGCCAATTTCTTTTCATAGCGTTGACAACCCCATTGAATGTCATGGACAACTAGATGATGTGGAGAACACACAAAGTCCTCCTGCTGTACACCCACCAGAAATTTGTGTTAAGAAACAACTTGCAGAGAGCAACATGGAGGTACCGCAACTAAAAACAATGGCATGGATCCAAGAAACCAATGTCCCACAACGACAAGATGATGTGGAAGTCCAGGATGAAGTACAAAAACTTTCCAAACTGAGCAAGCGATGGCAATGCAAAGTTTTGCGAAGAAGAACTACAAGCACAAAGACGGAAACCAAGTCAAGAAATGAATATGAAAAAAACAAATATGCCCACTGTTCAGACTTCCGGATGAAAAGACTGAAGGCTATGAAAACTAAATATGCCCGGGACAGTCGGAACCATCAACAAAAGCTGTTGTCTGCTGCTAGTCCCCGTTTTCGAGCCAAAAAGAGACTGTACAGTCTCAGAAGATACATGACGGATCTGGATTTCCAGACTCAACGGAAAAAATACATGGCCCAGAGATACGAACTTTCTGATGTCAGACAGAAGAGAAAAGCATATGCCACGTCAAGGTATGTATGCGACCAGGACTACAGGGAAAAACAGAAAACTCGTGTCACATCAAGATATGCATGTGACCAGGAGTACAGGAAAATAAAAAAACATTTTTTGAAACCAGGTACCACAATGACCGTACACTCAGGATAAAGAAGAAGTACAGACGGACTGTAATCAGCTGCCACCAAACTCCAATGCCCCAAGATCAACCACAGCCTGTGATCAACGCTGTGATGGAGGCTGCCATATCTTCATTCCGGGAAAAGACGAAGCAAGGACCCACCTACGTCTGTACAGTGTGCCACCGGACTCTGTTTCCTAATCTAGTAAAGCGACACAACAGGACAAAATACATCAAAAATATTGATGTGGCTTCTGCTTGCTTAACTGGTAAGTATGTTCATGTTTGTGACATGGGATGCTCATACCCTGTACCATGCCACATGAAAGAATGCAGGAATGGATCTGCTACAGCTGTGATGACCACCTGAGAAGAGGAAACCTGCCATCTATTGCAGTGGCAAATAAACTGGAGCTGGCACCAATTCCTTCAGAACTGGCTGAACTGAATGTGCTAGAGAGACAACTGATTGCAAAGATCTTGCCTTTTGCCAAAATCGTTGCATTGCCAAAAGGACAGCAAAGAGCAGTACACGGTGCTGTTGTGTGTGTGCCTTCTGAGGTAGAAGCCACAGTGAACTGTCTTCCAAGGCCCAGCAGTGATGCCCAGCTATTGCAAGTTAAACTGAAACGACGCATCAAGTACAAAGGACATTAGTACTTCTTCACTTCACTTCAACATGAAGAATGTGCTAGCTGGACTAGCGACACTCAAGGACATCCATTCAGAATACAAAGATGTATCTATTGATGAAACTGCTACATTTGACAGTCTCCCAGATGATCTGCCATGTGATAAAGAACAGACACAGCAGGACAATGGAGATGCAAGTGAGCAGGCTGACTGGTCTCAAAACCCAGAGAAAGATGAACTTAGACCTGGGCTGATCTTGGACTCTTGCATGCAGCCACGCGACATAGCACAAGAAGTGTTATCTTATGGCGATGGAATTTTCAGCATTGCACCCGTCCAAGGAAATAAACCTGTTGGCTTCTTTGCCATATCGAAACTAGAAGCCATGGCCTTTCCTGTGCAGTTCCCAACAGGCCAGAACACATTAGATGAGGCCAGGGGAAAAAAACTGTCACCCAGTAAATACTTCAATGCAAGACTGTTTTGTGTTGACACCCGATTTGCAAGTGACCAGAGTTACCTGTTCTTTGCCCAGTTTGTGACTGAATCGCACATGGCTACAAACAGCATGTCAGTCTAAATGTGCAAAGGCAAACTTCGCAGCAACCCTGTGACTGTTATGCGGCTGTTTGAGAAAAGAGTAGACGCACTGATGACCGATCTGATACTGTCACCTGCACAGCCCATTGGAGAAGTAGAGGACTACTTCTATCGAGTTGAGTTTCAAGCCAGAGGAAGTCCTCACATTCACTTGCTGGTTTGGATCAAAGATGCACCCGAGTTTGAAGACCTGCAAGATGACTCCGTAGTAATCAAGTTCATCGACCAGTACATCACGTGCCAGATGCCAGATCCAAATGCAGACCCAGAGCTTCACAAGATTGTGTCTGAGGTTCAAGTCCACAGTAGGAACCATTCAAAATCCTGCAAGAAAGGCAATGTAATGTGCAGATTTGGGTTTCCAAAACTTCCCATGGACAAGACCATCCTCACCTATCCAACACCAGATGACGACGATGATGATGACAATGACAACGACCAACAGCAAAGTGCACAAAAAAACAGACACAAAGGCAAAAAGGGAAAACGAAAGAGCAGAGCTCTTCGGCTTAGACAAAACGAGGCCAAGGACAAGCTACAAACGCTAAGGAATTACATTAGTGACCCAAATGTCTCATTCAACAACTTGTCTGAGCTGCTGGAAAAATGCAACCTCACCTATGAGGAATACCAGAAACATGTCACCAATCTAACAATGAGCAATGTCATTGTGTTGAAACGTCATCCAAAGGACTGCTGGGTGAATGGATACAATCCAGATCTGCTGAGAGCATGGAACGCAAACATGGACATCCAATTTGTGCTTGCCGAGTACAGCTGCCTTATGTACATGATTTCGTATGAGTTCCTGAACGATGTCATTCGTGATGTGAAGAAAACGAACGTCAACGAGAAAGATGAAATGAAGCAGATAATGCAGGCATACGCTAAACACAGAGAGGTCAGCGCTCAAGAGGCTGTGGCACGGACATGCAGCTTGCCACTCAAAAAGTGCTCGCGAAATGTGGTGTTCATTCAGACTGATGACAATGCCCTGAAGATGAGTCTTCCTATGAGCAGATTGAAGGACGTTTCACCAGAATCAGAACAAGTGTGGATGTCAGGCCTACCAGAGAAATATGCAGAGAGACCCAGAACACCTGAATATGAAGGGTTGTGTCTGGCTGAATTTGCATCTCGATACAGGACTGTCTATGGACAACAATCCAAAGGAAAAAATGCAGTTCCCCTTTTAAATGACAAAGGATACGTTCAAAAAAGAACTGTAGGAAAGCCAGCCATCATTAGATTTCCCCGCTTCTCAGAAGAGAAAGATCCAGAAAGGTTCTACGGACGACTACTGAAACTGTACCTCCCACACAAATCAAATGATGACCTGAAAAGCGAAGAATTCCCCACATACGAACAGTTTTACAAATGTGGTCGTAAGTGGGGACGTGAAGTACGACCTCTGGTTGACGTCATGAAGAAGAAATATGAAGGACAGGGCAAACTAATTGAGAAGGCACTGGAAAAAATTCGACAGGAAGGCCTGGTCGTTAATGCGTGGAACACCTTTGCACCTGAGGTGGAAGTGGATCGTCTGGAATGCATCAACCAACGAGAAGAAATAAACCCCAGTGACGAGGACGAGATGGACAACGTACCAGACTTTGCAGTGGATCGTAGCAGCAGTATAGCTGTACCAGCAATCGAGGCACCAATCTGAGCCCAGACTTTGTGAGGAAACTATACCAAAGCCTCAATGAAACACAGGCATCTATATTTTACACTGTACGTGAATGGTGCCTCAAACGTGTCTGGGGTGACAATCCTGAACAGTTCTTTTACTTTGTGACTGGTGGAGCTGGTTGTGGAAAGTCACATGTAATCAAATGCATACACGAGGAGGCAACCAAGATTCTGCGCCAACTCCCGAGATTCCGCGACCAAGGAGACATGTCCACGCCTGCAGTGCTACTGACTGCATTTACTGGTACTGCAGCCTTCAACATCTCTGGCAAGACCTTGCATTCAATGCTAAAATTGCCAAAACCACCATACCAGGGACTCGGAAATACACTGGATGAAATGAGAGCAATGTTGTCCAATGCGGAAATTCTAATAATAGATGAAATTTCCATGGTTTCAAAGGAGTTATTTACCCACGTCCACTGGAGATTTCAGCAGATCAAAGGGAACAAGAAACCCTTTGGAGGTATTGTAAAGAGAGATGCAGGATCACAAAAACATCACGTTGGACAGGAGGTGTGCCGAAAAAACAAGTTGACTTTTATTCTAGTATTAAACAAAGAAGGTCTTTTAACAAAGGCAAACGAGGTGCTGCTCTGCTCATAGCATTCCACAAAAAAAACTACTAACCCCCCCAAAAATCATTCTCAACATATATATATGCTCTGATAGGCCTTCTCTCCAGTTCAAATCAGCCTATCAGAGTAGATCTGGGAAAAGGACAACAGACATGATTAACAAAAAAAACATAATTTCCTTGATTTGATTGTCTCAACAAATACATATTAAATTCTGCAATATAAAACCAAAAATTCAGAATTAATCTATGAAATGTACAACATGAACAATTTAACTTAATTAACTGAAATATTTCCCTCCATTCCATCTTCCAATCAAAGCAAAACCCCACCTCCTTTTAGTCTCCATAAAAGGGTACCTATAGAGGCATGCTCTCTCTTTACTCCCATGCCCAGAAGCACAGAGGATTGGAACCAGGTAACGAACAAACCATTGTTTAATTAAAATAAAAATGTATAGCAAGCAGTGAGGAGGTTAGCACTTCCTCACATTTCACACCTCCTCCCCCTCTGGTTTGCACAGGTCAGGCAAACGTGACAGATAATCAGCAATAAGGTTTCTCTTACCCGGACAATGCTGTATGGTAAACTGGTACGGCTGGAGGGCTAGACACCAATGCAGGATTCTTGCATTCTGATGCTGTTTTGAGTGCATCCATTTCAAGGGTCTATGGTCCGTCTGCAACACAAATTCTCTTCCCAGAAGATAATATTTCAATGAATCAATAGCCCATTTTATAGCTAGTCCCTCCTTTTCCACGGTTGAGTAATTTTTCTCTCGGTCGAACAGCTTCTTACTTAGGAAAAGGACAGGTTTTTCCCTCACCTGGCCTTCCCTGGGCTAACACAGCTCCTAATCCCACACCAGAGGCATCAGCTTGCACAAGGAATTGTTTTGTGAAGTCAGGGGTCTGCAACACAGGAGCTTGACAGATCTGTCGCTTCAAGGTCTGGAAGGAATTCTCACATTCATCATTCTAAATTACTTTAGAGACTGATTTTTTGTTAGTTCAGTGAGTGGTGCTGCCAGTGTAGCAAAATGAGGAACAAATCTTCTGTACCATCCAACAAGTCCCAAAAAGGATCTCACCTGCTTTTTGGTCAGTGGTCTCGGAATCAACTGTATGGCCTTTACCTTTTCTACTTGCGGTTTTATTTGTCCGTGGCCAACCAAATATCCAAGGTATTTCACCTCCTCTTGAGCCCAAGAGCACTTGTTCGTGTTCAGGGTCAGTCCAGCTCCCTGGATCTTCGTCAGGACAACCTCAAGATGCTGCAGGTGCTCCTCCCACGATTCCTTGTAAATCACAACATCATCGAGATAGGCAGCTGCAAACCTGGAGCAATCATTAAGCACAATGTCCATTAATCTTTGAAAGGTTGCAGGTGCCCCATGAAGACCAAAAGGTAGCACAGTGTAATGGTACAAACCCATTCCTGGAATCTGAAAAGCTGTGTTTTCTTTACAAGCTGGGTCAAGAGGCACTTGCCAGTAACCTTTACATAGATCCAAGGTTGTGATATATTTGGCTTTCCCTAGTCTTTCCAACAGCTCATCAATACGTGGCATAGGATAAGTGTCAAAACAGGAAATACTGTTCAGTTTTCTCATGTCAGAACAGAACCGTGGTTGAGTGGAATTTTTCTTGGGAACAAGCACAATAGGGTTTGACCATTCACTTCTAGACGGCTCAATGACTCCCATGTCAAGCATCATCTCTCAGCGGTTCCATCATTCGTTCTGGAACTCTGTAAGGCTTCAGGCGGACAGGTTTAGGGTCCTTTAGAACAATTTTGTGGGTTATCACATCAGTACGTCCAGGTTTTTCTGAGAATAGTGAAGGGAAAAGTTGTTTAAGCTCACCCAGTTGATGCCACTGATCAACACTTAACTGTTCTGGAGGAAGTTGGGGTGTATTTTGCTGTCTTAAAGGTACCATGTCGGCTTCTTCAGCTTCCACCACCTCATCATCCTCTGGCTGGACATCCCGGACCATCAGAACGTGCTCCTGACCTGTGTCTGGGTTGTTTCTTTCCTGGTACTCCTTTAACAGGTTTACATGAAGCAATTGTCTGTGTTTAAGTTGGTCAGGACAGAAAATTTCATATGTTACAGGTCCCACCTTTCTGGTAACAGAATAAGGACCTTGCCACTTAGCCAGTAGCTTACTGGGTCCTGTAGGAAGCAGTAGCAAAACTTTTCGTCCAATTTTCAGTTCTCTGTCACGAGCATGTTTGTCGTACCATACCTTCTGTTTATGTTGAGCATCTTGCATGTGTTCTTTCACTTTTTCTCTGTAGCTTTCCAGTTTGTCTCTCATCTGCAGAATGTAGGAGATGATGTTGGTTGTCTTTGACGTCGCCTCACCAGCCACCCAGTTGTCCTTCAGCATGTCCAGTGGGCCTCTGACCTGTCTGCCATATAATAACTCAAAAGGGGAGAAACCAGTTGAAGCCTGGGGTACTTCTCTGTATGCAAACAAAAGAAAAGGCAACCATTTATCCCAGTCTTTGCCAGTGTCATCAATAAACTTCCTTAACATTTGTTTCAGTGTACCATTGAACCTTTCAACAAGACCATCAGTTTCAGGGTGGTACGTGGTTGTTCTTATCCCTTTTACACCGAGTTGAGAATACAGTGACTTCATAAGGTGTGACATAAAGTTTGTACCCTGGTCCGTTAAGATCTCATTTGAGATGCCAACTCTAGAGAACAACTCCACTAAACACCGAACTATATGTTTGACTTGAATGGAGCGCAGAGGATAGACATCAGGATATCGGGTCGCATAGTCACATATGACGAGGGCAAATTTGTGTCCACTACTACTTTTTGGCAAGGGACCAATTATATCCATTGCTATCCTCTCATATGGCACACTCATGATGGGTAATGGCTGTAACTGGCCTCTGTCTGAAACTTTGATGGGTGCTACAACCTGACATTCATGGCACGTTTTACAGTACTTCAGTACTTCTTTGTACAAACCTGGCCAATAGAAGCGTTGAGCAATGCGGTCGTAGGTCTTGGCCTGCCCTAAATGCCCAGCCCACGGAACAGTATGGCCCCAATGTAAGATTATCTGACGATACTCTTTTGGAACAACAAGTCTGGGTTTGTCAATGTCAGCCAAATACAAAAGATTGTCTTTTATGACAAATGGATCCCCAATAACACTACTCAATCCCCCCTGGTTCTCTTCAAGTGCACGTGCCTTAGCAAAAAGAGGTTTTTAGAGACGAGTCATTCATCTGGCTTTCTCTGAAGTTGTCTGGGATTTGCCAGGGAGGTTCTATCAGCGGAGTTACAGGGAGAGCAGGTTCAGGACATTTACTTTTGCCAATATGTCTGTTCTTCTCCTGGCGTCGTTGTCGTTTTTTTTCTTAACCCTACCCACCCCTTCATACAACCCATCATCTGCATCTGGAAGTGGTTCTAACCCCTTGGTTGCAGAGCGGGTAACTACAGCACAGGCGTATGCTACAGAGTTTTGTTGGACTAAGTTGTCTAAGATGGGCAAATCTTCACCAAGGATCACATCATAGGCTAGGTGATCTAGGACTCCAACAGTTAACAGGAAACATCCATGGACACACGTGATATTTACACTTCGCTCAAAGTTAGCATGTGCATTGTTTAGTAAGTTGGATTTGACCAAAGTTTGGGAGCTACCGGTGTCAGCGAGAGCCTTTGCCACATTCCCATTAACTGTCACTTCCACTACATGCTTGTGTGGAACCATACCAGTACCATTAATATTACTTTGATCATTGTCAGGACGAGGTACACCACACAATTCAACAGATTTAGATTTTTTCAAAGGACATACCGAAGCTTTGTGGCCCAGTTGCTGACAGTAAAAACATACCAAGTAGTTGGGTTTTAAGTTGGAAGGAGCAGTGTCCTTACCGGCCTCAGTGTCCACACTGTCCATAACAGGGAAACTGCAAGGTTTGCTCTTTCCAAACCTTGGCTTACCAATAGTCACTCTTTTCTTCAAGGGCTCCCGGTGAGCAGCTGTGTAGCGTTCTGCGAGGTCCGCCGTTTCTTCTCCAGTCTGGGGATTGTGTTCCTTAAACCAGGTGCGGATATCAGGATGTAGCACCCGGAGGTACTGCTCCAAGATGATGACTTCACCAATCTGCTTCGTTGCATCCATCGCCTATAAAGTCCCTTAATCCGGTTGTACGTTTCCCTGACCGTCTCTCCCACCGGCACAGCAGTGCTCCGGAAACACTGTCTGTAGGTTTCTTCGGTTACATTGTACTTCATTAACACTGCAGATTTAATAGCTTCATAGGATTCAGACCGTTCTTCATCCATTCCCGCATAAGCCTCAAGCGCTTTTCCCGTCAGTAAGGTGACCACTCTGGCTGCCCACTCAATTGGCTGCCACCCCCATGTTCTGGCTATCCGTTCAAACCGAACAAAGAAACTCTCTGGGTCTTCACCTTCTTTAAAATCAGGTATTCGGGGATCACCAACATGGCGCCCTGCAGCATGGGTTGGTGGGGGAGCATGTTCTTGATGCTGAACTGGAAGCTGCTGTGAAGAGGAGTTGGGCCCTTGAGCTTGAGGTGGAGTAAGTTTTACAGGTTGGACATTTGTCCTTTGCAGTCTGGAAGTTTCAGTCTGCAGCCTTTGAATACCAGCAGTCATGCGGGAAGGAAATTGTTGATCAGCGCCTTCATAAGATTCTTCTGAGGAACAGTCCTGCATAGACCTTGGTACCATCTCAGTTCTTAGTTGCTTAATCTGTTCGAAAAGTACAGCTTCAGTCTGTTTAGAACAACGCATGAACTCTCTCATTTCTTCAAAAAAAATTTAGTTCTGAGAGCTCTTCACTGTCACCAGTGACCATAGCCACCTTAGGTCTTACCACTGGTTCTTCTCCCCCTTCAGCAGCTGTGGCTCCATCTGGTGGTGGCCCAAACTCCATTGTCTTTTCCTCCATGTCTGCCAGGGTGGCTTTTCTTGCCGAACGGGCTCTTCCACGTCCTACACCTTTCATTTACTCCGGGTTCCGCTGACTCTTCACAGGCGTATGAGATCCCATCACTGCCACCAATTGTTGTAAAGAGAGATGCAGGGTCACAAAAACATCACGCTGGACAGGAGGTGTGCCGAAAAACAAGCGGACTTTTATTCTAGTATTAAACAAAGAAGGTCTTTTAACAAAGGCAAACGAGGTGCTGCTCTGCTCATAGCATTCCACAAAAAAAAACTACTAACCAACCCCAAAAATCATTCTCAACATATATATATACTCTGATAGGCCTTCTCTCCAGTTCAAATCAGCCTATCAGAGTAGATCTGGGAAAAGGACAACAGACATAATTAACAAAAAAAAAACATCATTTCCTTGATTTGATTGTCCCAGCAAATACATATTAAATTCTGCAATATAAAACCAAATATACAGTACATTCAGAATTAATCTATGAAATGTACAACATGAACAATTTAACTTAATTAACTGAAATATTTCAACCCATTCCATCTTCCAATCAAAGCAAAACCCCACCTCCTTTTAGTCTCCATAAAAGGGTACCTATAGAGGCGTGCTCTCTCTTTACTCCCATGCCCAGAAGCACAGAGGATTGGAACCAGGTAACGAACAAACCATTGTTTAATTAAAATAAAAATGTATAGCAAGCAGTGAGGAGGTTAGCACTTCCTCACATTTCACACCTCCTCCCCCTCTGGTTTGCACAGGTCAGGCAAACGTGACAGATAATCAGCAATAAGGTTTCTCTTACCCGGACAATGCTGTATGGTAAACTGGTACGGCTGGAGGGCTAGACACCAATGCAGGATTCTTGCATTCTGATGCTGTTTTGAGTGCATCCATTTCAAGGGTCTATGGTCCGTCTGCAACACAAATTCTCTTCCCAGAAGATAATATTTCAATGAATCAATAGCCCATTTTATAGCTAGTCCCTCCTTTTCCACGGTTGAGTAATTTTTCTCTCGGTCGAACAGCTTCTTACTTAGGAAAAGGACAGGTTTTTCCCTCACCTGGCCTTCCCTGGGCTAACACAGCTCCTAATCCCACACCAGAGGCATCAGCTTGCACAAGGAATTGTTTTGTGAAGTCAGGGGTCTGCAACACAGGAGCTTGACAGATCTGTCGCTTCAAGGTCTGGAACGAATTCTCACATTCATCATTCCAAATTATTTTAGAGACTGATTTTTTGGTTAGTTCAGTGAGTGGTGCTGCCAGTGTAGCAAAATGAGGAACAAATCTTCTGTACCATCCCACAAGTCCCAAAAAGGATCTCACCTGCTTTTTGGTCAGCGGTCCCGGAATCAGCTGTATGGCCTTTACCTTTTCTACTTGCGGTTTTATTTGTCCGTGGCCAACCAAATATCCAAGGTATTTCACCTCCTCTTGAGCCCAAGAGCACTTGTTCGTGTTCAGGGTCAGTCCAGCTCCCTGGATCTTCGTCAGGACAACCCCAAGATGCTGCAGGTGCTCCTCCCACGATTCACTGTAAATCACAACATCATCGAGATAGGCAGCTGCAAACCTGGAGCAATCATTAAGCACAATGTCCATTAATCTTTGAAAGGTTGCAGGTGCCCCATGAAGACCAAAAGGTAGCACAGTGTAATGGTACAAACCCATTCCTGGAATCTGAAAAGCTGTGTTTTCTTTACAAGCTGGGTCAAGAGGCACTTGCCAGTAACCTTTACATAGATCCAAGGTTGTGATATATTTGGCTTTCCCTAGTCTTTCCAACAGCTCATCAATACGTGGCATAGGATAAGTGTCAAAACAGGAAATACTGTTCAGTTTCCTCATGTCAGAACAGAACCGTGGTTGAGTGGAATTTTTCTTGGGAACAAGCACAATAGGGTTTGACCATTCATCCTAGAGGCTCAATGACTCCATGTCAAGCATCATCTGGACTCCTTCTCAGCGGTTCATCATTCGTTCTGGAACTCTGTAAGGCTCAGGCGGACAGGTTTAGGGTCCTTTAGAACAATTTTTGTGGGTTATCACATCAGTACGTCCAGGTTTTCTGAGAATAGTGAAGGGAAAAGTTGTTTAAGCTCACCCGTTGATGCCACTGATCAACACTCAAGTATTCGGAGGAAGTTGGGGTGTATTTTGCGGTCTTAAAGGTACCATGTCGGCTTCTTCAGCTTCCACCACCTCATCATCCTCTGGCTGGACACCCGGACCATCAGAACGTGCTCCTGACCTGTGTCCGGGTTGTTTCTTTCCTGGTACTCCTTTAACAGGTTTACATGAAGCAATTGTCTGTGTTTAAATTTGTCAGGACAGAAATTTCATATGTTACAGGTCCCACCTTTCTGGTAAACAGAATAAGGACTTGCCACTTAGCCAGTAGCTTACTGGGTCCTGTAGGAAGCAGTAGCAAAACTTTCGTCCAATTTCAGTTTCCTGTCACGAGCATTTTGTCGTACCATACCTTCTGTTTATGTTGAGCATCTTGCATGTGTTCTTTCACTTTTTCTCTGTAGCTTTCCAGTTTGTCTCTCATCTGCAGATGTAGGAGATGATGTTGGTTGTCTTTGAGGTTGCCTCACCAGCCACCCAGTTGTCCTTCAGCATGTCCAATGGGCCTCTGCCGGTCTGCCATAAACACTCAAAAGGGGAGAAACCAGTTGAAGCCTGGGGTACTTCTCTGTATGCAAACAAAAGAAAAGGCAACCATTTATCCCAGTCTTTGCCAGTGTCTCAATAAACTTCCTTAACATTTTGTTCAGTGTACCATTGAACCTTTCAACAAGACCATCAGTTTCAGGGTGGTACGGGGTTCTTATCCCTTTTACACCTAGTTGAGAATACAGTGACTTCATAAGGTGTGACATAAGTTTGTACCCTGGTCTGTTAAGATCTCATTGGGATGCCAACTCTAGAGAACAACTCCACTAAACACCGAACTATATGTTTCTTGAATGGAGCGCAGAGGAAGACATCAGGATATCGGGTTGCATAGTCACATATGACGAGGGCAAATTGTTGTGTCCACTACTACTTTTTGGCAAGGGACCAATTATATCCATTGTTATCCCTCTCATTGGCACACTCATGAGGGTAATGGCTGTAACTGGCCTCTGTCTGAAACTTGGATGGGTGCTACAACCTGACATTCATGGCACGTTTTACAGTACTTCAGTACTTCTTTGTACAAACCTGGCCAATAGAAGCGTTAAGGAATGGGTCGTAGGTCTTGGCCTGCCCTAAATGCCCAGCCCACGGAACAGTATGGCCCCAAATGTAGAATTATCTGACGATACTCTTTGGAACAACAAGTCTGGGTTTGTCAATGTCAGCCAAATAACAAAGATTGTCTTTTATGACAAATGGATCCCAATAACACTACCAATCCCCCCCCTGGTTCTCTTCAAGTGCACGTGCCTAGCAAAAGAGGTTTTTAGAGACGAGTCATTCATCTGGCTTTCTCTGAAGTTGTCTGGGATTTGCCAGGGAGGTTCATCAGCGGAGTTACAGGGAGAGCAGGTTCAGGACATTTACTTTTTGCCAATATGTCTGTTCTTCTCCGTGGCGTCGTTGCTGTTTTTTCTTAACCCTAGCCACCCCTTCATACAACCATCATCTGCATCTGGAAGTGGTTCAACCCCTTGGTTGCAGAGCGGGTAACTACAGCACAGGCGTATGCTACAGAGTTTTGTTGGACTAAGTTGTCTAAGATGGGCAAATCTTCACCAAGGATCACATCAAGGCTAGGTGATCGTAGACTCCAACAGTTAACAGGAAACATCCATGGACACACGTGATATTTACACTTCGCTCAAAGTTAGCATGTGCATTGTTTAGTAAGTTGGATTTGACCAAAGTTTGGGAGCTACCGGTGTCAGCGAGAGCCTTTGCCATTCCCATTAACTGTCACTTCCACTACATGCTTGTGTGGAACCATACCAGTACCATTAATATATTTTGATCATTGTCAGGACGAGGTACACCACACAATTCAACAGATTTAGATTTTTCAAAGGACATACCGAAGCTTTGTGGCCCGGTTGCTGACAGTAAAACATACCAAGTAGTTGGGTTTTAAGTTGGAAGGACAGTTTCCTTACCGGCCTCAGGTCCCACACTGTCCATAACAGGGAAACTGCAAGGTTGCTCTTCCAAACCTTGGCTTACAATAGTCACCTTTTCTTCAAGGGCTCCCGGTGAGCAGCTGTGTAGCGTTCGCGAGTCCGCCGTTTCTTCTCCAGTCTGGGGATTGTGTTCCTTAAACCAGGTGCGGAAGCAGATGAGCACCCGAGGGTACTGCTCCAAATGATGACTTCACCAATCTGCTTCGTTGTGCTCTGAGCTCGCATCCATCGCCTATAAAGTCCCTAATCCGGTTGTACGTTTCCCTGACCGTCTCTCCACCGGCACAGCAGTGCTCCGGAAACGCTGTCTGTAGGTTTCTTCGGTTACATTGTACTTCATTAACACTGCAGATTTAATAGCTTCATAGGATTCAGACCGTCTTCATCCATTCCGGCATAAGCCTCAAGCGCTTTTCCCGTCAGTAAGGTGACCACTCTGGCTGCCCACTCAACGGTGCCCCATGTTCTGGCTATCCGTTCAAACCGAACAAAGAAACTCTCTGGGTCTTCACCTTCTTTAAAACAGGTATTCGGGATCACCAAATGGCGCCCTGCAGCATGTGTTCGTGGGGGAGCATGTTCTTGATGCTGAACTGGAAGCTGCTGTGAAGAGGAGTTGGGCCCTTGAGCTTGAGGTGGAGTAAGTTTTAGGTTGGACATTTGTCCTTTGTAGTCTGGAAGTTTCAGTCTGCAGCCTTTGAATACCAGCAGTCAAGCGGGAAGGAAATTGTTGATCAGCGCCTTCATAAGATTCTTCTGAGGAACAGTCCTGCATAGACCTTGGTACCACCAGTTCTTAGTTGCTTAATCTGTTCGAAAAGTACATCTTCAGTCTGTTTAGAACAACGCATGAACTCTCATTTCTAAAAAAAAATTTAGTTCTGAGAGCTCTTCACTGTCACCAGTGATTATAGCCACCTTAGGTCGTACCACTGGTTCTTCTCCCCCTTTAGCAGCTGTGGCTCCATCTGGTGGTGGCCCCAACTCCATTGTCTTTCCTCCCGTCTGCCAGGGTGGCTTTTCTTGCCGAACGGGCTCTCCGCCACACCTTTCATTTACTCCGGGTTCCGCTGACTCTTCACAGGCGTATGAGATCCCCACCACTGCCACAAATTGTTGTAAAGAGAGATGCAGGTTCACAAAACATCACGCTGGACAGGAGGTGTGCCGAAAAACAAGTTGACTTTTTATTCTAGTATAACAAAGAAGGTCTTTTAACAAAGGCAAACAAGGTGCTGCTCTGCTCATAGCATTCCAACAAAAAACACTAACCCCCCCAAAATCATTCTCAACATATATATATATATATATATATATATATATATATAAACTCTGATAGGCCTTCTCTCCAGTTCAAATCAGCGAGTAGATCTGGGAAAAGGACAACAGACATGATTAACAAAAAAAACATAATTCCTTGATTTGATTGTCTCAACAAATACATATAAATTCTGCAATATAAAACCAAAAATACAGTACATTCAGAATTAATCTATGAAATGTACAACATGAACATTTAACTTAATTAACTGAAATATTTCCATCTATTCCATCTTCCAATCAAAGCAAAACCCCACCTCCTTTTAGTCTCCATAAAGGGTACCTATAGAGGTGTGCCTCTCTTTACTTCCATGCCCAGAAGCCACAGAGGATTGGAACCAGGTGACAAACAAACCATTGTTTAATTGAAAGCGATAAAAGTATAAGCAAACAGTGAGGGAGTTAGCACTTCCTCACAGGAGGCATGTCCGTCTTGGCAGTAGGAGACTTTTACAACTGCCACCACTTGGCAAATCGAAACCACTTGTGTGTATGAGGAGGGCATGCTCGACATTGGGAAAGACAACTTCCAAAGGGTCAATCTGACACAGATCATGCGACAGAAAGATGATCTTGTTTTTGCAGAGCTTCTGAACAGATTGCGGGTGAAGAGGAAGATGGACACACTCACTGATGAGGACAGAGCTTTACCCACTGAGACTGTGATCGATATCAAGGACTGTCCACTCGATGCCCTGCATATCTTTGCAACAAACAAAGAGGTTGATGAGCACAACAGAAAAACTGTAGCAGCTCTCCACACCGATTTTGTCAACATTAAGGCACAGGACTACGCTAAAGACCCCACCACAGGTGAAATGATCCAGACAGGATGCTTCAAAGGGAAAAAAGAGACCTGCTGACTGCATACAAGCTGCACACGGAGTACGCATAATGATACTGAAGGAAAGAAAATCTACGCTGATCCTGAAATCACAGCTGCAATGGAAAATATGAACCAAGCATCATTCGCGTGCACTAGACCACTTTTGCAACATGTGAAATTGGCAAACGGGACAGCACAAAACCTCAAAATTATTCACCACAACGCACAAGGACTTCCATCTCACATCCGGGACCTGAAATGCCACCATGAACTGGCACTTGCCGATGTCTTATGCATAACGGAAACACATCTGTCTGGATCCTTTGTTTCCCCAAAGTTCCACTTGGAAGGATACAACATGTTTGCACGCAGCAGACAGGTGTCACACAAAACTTCCAGACATGGCAAACAAAAGATGGTGGCGGAGTTGCGGTGTACTGTAAGAGCCACATTCAGGCAGAGGCTCGGAGGTACTTTCAAAATGTGACTGATCTCGAGTTTGTAGTCGTCAAACTTGAGGCCCCAGTGAGAGCCGTGATTGCAGCTGTTTACCGACCACCACACTTCTGTCTCAAGAAGTTTCTGCCAAACATGGAAAGTCTCTTGGATTCCTTGGACATGATGAATCACCAGCCAGTCACTGTTTGCGGAGACTTTAATGAGGACCTCCTATGCAAAGGAAAAAAGGCAATACAAGAGTTGTTTCAAATCAAAAGGATATGCACAGCCATCACAGCTGCAACAACAGAAAAAGGACACTTCTTGACCACATTTACGTGTCTCAACCACATATCTGCGTCAAAGGGTGTGCTGCAAACGTATTACATTATCACAGTCCTGTCTACTGTGTTTTAACTCTGTGATAACCGAGGATAAGGCAGTTACATATCTCTTAGAGTCCGCATGTACGGGGCCTAAGGTGGTATTGTTCTGTCCATCAAAAGGATTTACACAACTCATCACAGCCGCAACAACGGAAAACAGGAAACTTCTCGACCACGTTTACCAAACGTATGAAAGGCAGTTACATATCTCTTAGAGTCCGCATGTACGGGGCCTAAGTTGGTATTGTTCTGTCCGTCAAAAAGATTTCCACAACGGAAAACAGGAAACTTCTCGACCACGTTTACCAAACGTATGTAAGGCAGTTACATATCTCTTAGAGTCCGCATGTACGGGGCCTAAGTTGGTATTGTTCTGTCCGTCAAAAGGATTTCCACAACGGAAAACAGGAAACTTCTGGACCACGTTTACCAAACATATGAAAGGCAGTTACATATCTCTTAGAGTCTGCATGTACAGGGCCTAAGTTGGTATTGTTCTGTCCGTCAAAAAGATTTCCACAACGGAAAACAGGAAACTTCTCGACCACGTTTACCAAACATATGTAAGGCAGTTCAATATCTCTTAGAGTCGGCATGAACGGGCCTAAGTTGGTATTGTTCTGTCCGTCACAATCTCTCTGTGCATTTTTTATTTTTTCATGTTTAACAATGTAACTAATTATCTGGGTGCATGTTATTTGATGTTTAAGCTAGAGCCTTGTGTTTTGAGTCACAGCAGTACACATATGGTGTCAGTGAGGTATGTATTGGCTGGGAATAGAAAGTCGAAGGGACATAGCAGCAGACCATTATCTACAATGAAGGTAGGCTACAGTTCCAGTGATGCAGAGAGGATAGGGGCAGCTCCAAAATTGAGGTAAATAATTGCTGGTGTTAATTTAAGCAACTGTTGACATACTGTATATTGTTTTGGTCATAGTTCCTTTTCATATACAGATAAAAACTGAAACGTTACATTGTTGGTCTTTAGTTTGCTCTATAATTATTCTATCATGTAATTAATGATTTTCTCTCCTTTTTGTTTCTTTTTTGTTGTTTTGTGATTGTGCATAGATCTGACACCTGATGAACACCATGCAAAGAGGCACCAACCCCAAAGTCAAAAGTAGGATCATCAGGACTACAGCGAAGATGGCAGCCATTCACCCTGTGAAGAAGATTGTACTTTCATTGCCTTCCATCACATTTTTGTCAGTACTTTGTAAACATATAGCATCATCAACTTCTCTTTCTCAACTTGTCTTTTTCACACTACAAACAAGACGACAAGTACGAAGAACACATTGCTGGTGCTAATTTCAGCAACTGTTCTCATACTGTATATTGTTTTGGTCATAATTCTATCTCCTGGACAGACAAGATGTCTCTCAATGTTTGTTTTTTCCATAGACTCCATGCCGCTGTTAAATCGTGATTTTGTGCCGAAGGTGAACAACATCCAAGAAACCACAAATGTAACATATTAGATTATAATGTTTTGTTTGCTTATTCTGTTATCGAATTGATGATTTTCTTACTTTTTTTGTTGTTTTTTCATTGTGCATAAACCATGCAAAGAAGGATGGCGGCAACCCCAAAGACAAAAGTTGGATCATCAATGAGGGCTACAGCAAAGATGGCAGTCGTTCAACCTGTGAAGAATCAGCATTCCAACACAGGGTTTGAGGTAAAATCTTAAATATTAGTAAAGATTGTACTTTATTGCCTCCTATCATATTTTTGTTGGTACTTCGTAAACACATGTATCACAAATGTGGAAACATCTACCGGTACACTCAACAGTTTACTAACTATTGTAATTTGTTTTATTTAGAATTGGTCGCGGCAGATGGCCACCCACCATGATCCGGGTTCTGTTCAAGGTTTCTGCCACAGGCAGTTTTTCCTTGCCACCATTGCCAAGTGCTTGGTCATGCTGGGAATTGTAATTGTAATGGAGATTGTTAAAACTGTTATCACAGAACTTTATAATTACAACAATATATTAAACACTTTGTTAATATCTTATAATGTTTCCTGGTCATTTCACACTTTATTACACAATTCTATCTTTTCATAGAAATTTCCGCAGTTGCAATGGGCATTTCAGCAGAGGGCATCAACACTGCACTTTCTGCAGGAAATGCAGTGTATTTCTTATGCCCTTTCACAACATTTCTAAGCAAACACTTAATTTTTAACAGCCTATTTCTTCTCTCATATGAACACCTGTTGAAAGCTTGATCTGTCACATACCTAAGCAATGGTAGAAGTAATATTCTGTAAACTACTCAACAGTGTCAATGATGTATGGGGGAGAGTCACGGGCCAGAGTCAGGCACACTCAAAATTTCTTTAGAAATTTTTCTAGTTATATATAAGTTGCATCAAGTAGTCTAAACATTTTCTTGAACTCAATTTAACCGCACAGCGTTACAGCGTAACAGTAGCTTAACCTTTAGGACAGCATTCTCAGTCCATAGCTCTCCAGAAGAGGGCCCTTATTTCACTAATCTAGCTGAGGTGAAAAGAACAGTAAATAATCTCAAAATGAATCTAGTTGCAAATCTTGCAAAAAGTGACCCAGCTCAGTCTTTGCAAAGCCATAAACTCTATGACTTTTGACACACGGTCTTTAGAATTGACAGGTTGTAAGAATTTAGTCCAGAAAGAGAGAAATTTACAACATAAGAAAGCAGCCACATGCATCTCTTAAAATATTCACACTCAACCATTTTCAGTATTGGATGCCCATAATTACCTCTAGATGATAATGTCTGTGTTGAGAGTAGATGGGCTGTACAAAAGAAAAGCACTAGGCCTTGACGGGGCATATGTGTCACTGGGACCCTGAAAGCTACCTGGCCACCAGAGACCACAATGGCCACTCCAAAACATTGTCTGAAGAGCACTAATTACATTTTGACACAATAATTCTTCCATGAGAGCAGTGGTACTGACAAATGAGCACCTTTCAATTTGCTTTTATTTTCATCCTGATCTGTGTTACTCCTCCATTTTAATCTCCTCTCCAAAGGGGGTTTATGGAAAGTGAATTTACCACAAAGTTGGGATGATTTCATAAACTGAAAACATTCTAAATGTAAATGCCAGAGTGTTAGCCAAGGCCTGGGCTGTCTGCTTTGAATTAGTTTGGAAAGGCAGTGAATGAATGTGTGTTCGCTCATGCATGTACAACTGTGTATAAAAACATAAAAAATACATCATGGTGGACACACACAACATGGACATTTGGAACATATAATGCCAACCGATCGATACATTTTGTTAAGCTTATAGTGTTCCACTTTTCAGAGAAATTTTGACTTGCTTGTCTAGACAGTATAATATGACAATACAATGCAGTAATACAGATTAATATAGTATATATAATAGTACAGTACAATCCACTGGCTGAGCTGTGCCAAAGTTTTCAGCTTGAAAAAAGCTTGTTTTGAAGAGAACTGAGCAGAACTAGAAAGACTGTCACAAGAGTTCAAGTTTAATTGTCACATCTAATAATACAGGTATAACCAAAGTGGCCTAGTGTATATTCTTCACACACAGCAGGGCAAAAAGGCCCATCATCAGCAACACTATTCTGCTGGTTACATGCAATCTGTATTTTCACCACAAGATGTCAGTACACACTGTACCTTTAAAAGGCTTTTCAAATTTTTAAAATGACTCACTGCCTGAAACATCTTCAGGACTACCAATGTATTTGTAATGTGATTCAATCTGTTTTGCCCAGTAACCTATGCCTCTTTCTTCTGTGTTTCATTTATGGTTGCTTTTGTGATAATCAGTGAATACAAAGGTGTAGGCCTTTTTCAGAATATGTTAAAATCACTTACAGGTGCAGTTCGCTATCTTGTTAGACAATTAGGCTGGCTTTCTGTATTATTGCTCTCTTCACAATCAAGTGGATTAATAACGTTCTGTTAAAGCTATGTTGTCCAGAACTAATTAAATTATATGCTTATATGCTTATCTAGTTGTTGAATTTTCATTTAGTATTTTGACAGATGTGCATTTAATATTGAAGTTTGTCTAGTTTGTCCTGTTCAGTCTGGGAAACTGGGACCTCACAGGAACCTTGCCCACGACCATCTCTGCCTTGGTGAAATGACCACTGGCTGACCTGTGGAGCTTAGCTGTTCCCTGTACTGGGGCCAAAGGAGACAGTGTTTCAGCATACAGTGAAGGATTTCTTCCAAACATTACCAGCAAAAGGTGAGAGAGAACGGAACATCACTGCCCTGGTCATCAACAATTACTCCCAGTCTAGGTAACCTGACACCTCCCATTGCTATACCGACATAACCACATAACCCATACATTGACTCAAACCCTTTACTCTAGAAGGCGCTGATCTATTCAGTTGCCTTTGTCAAAGTTGACAAGGCAAAAATCAGAAAAATAAATAAAATAATAGATATACATATTTAAAATAAAAATGCAAAAAGAAGCTTTTCATTCATGATCTGATCAGATAGTGAAAAATAGCTAAAAGCATTTTCTTTCTTTTCCTTTGACACCCACCAGTCTAACTGTTCTGTAATGACTAAGTTGTGTCTCCTTGTGGTCACTTTGAGAATTACAAGTGTAGTAGAGGGGAGAGTCATGTGAACAGAAAGCAAAGATTTAGCCTAGAATGTAACCTTCCTAACAGAGACGAGATACCTACCCCCAATGTGGCTCTTCATCATGCGCACCTGAAGTCAGTGGTGCACCTCATCCCAGACATTGACACGCAAACCAATTATGCTTCTCTTAGTTTGGCACATTATCAAGAATGCATAAAGTCTGTAAACAGGTGAATGGCTCACACAGCCTTCCCTATGCACAGAAGTTGGATCTGGGATAGGTCATTGTAGGCAATGTGTGTCTACTGTAGGTAAATGGTAAATGGACTGTACTTATGCCAACTGCTCATCAGTTTGAGGACCTAACCGTTCACACACATTTACACACCGATGGCACAGCCTGTGGGAGCAATTTGATCTTGCTCAAGGACACTTCGACATGCAGACTGGAGGGGATCGAACTGGGGATTGAATCGCTGATCTTCTGATTAGTGGCTCTACTTCCGAACCACAGCTGCCCCATAAACCACTGACAATCAACACTTTTTACATAAACACCATAGAGCTAGAACGCCTACTTTCCTTCAGCCACGTCCTGACGTGTTCCGTGCACAGTGGCATCCAGGTCAACAAACAGCCACTAAAAGTTCCTGAGGAGGAATCTACTTGTGATGCTGACCACCTGGGATGCACTGTGTTTAAGCATACCAAACACTGGTTTGGCTTGGTTTGGGGGTGGCTCCTTCAATACAGGATAACTTGTTCATGAAAATAATGGATGAAGGACTGCAGAAAGATATAAACGACAGCTGGCTGGGTGATTTATCAGGCAGGCCCACTAGTTAATGTCTTCATTAAGAAGATGCCCTGTCTTTCTACTCTTTTAATAACTTAGTCTTGCTTAATAATAAGTAGTTTCTTTGTTCAACGATCATGGAGGGCCACTAAATGTCTACATCTGGCCCTGTTTCCAAGACTATTATTTGCATTCTTTTGAATCTACAATGCTGTCCATACTACTCATTGGCTCTATTGGTGTAGATTTATATTTGATGGTAGATTCCAGTCCTGTTGTAACCAGAGATAAAAAAAATTCAGATAATTTATTGAATGAAGTCAGCCTGAGTCATATAAAAACATCCGGGTTAAATGACATCACTTCTTCTTTCCTCGGCAGAGTGCAGCTAGGGCAGCATATGCAGTGAGCTACGGCCAACAATCGTTAAAGACTGCATGACTGCAGTCTCTGAAGCAGGGATGCGATGTCATTGTGTATATGATTATTAAAACAATTTTGTTTTGGTTATCTTGCCTTTTGTAACTAATACTGATTGATCAGTAAAATCAATAAATATGAATTTATGCATTTAAATGAAGTGATGACTGAAGTGTTTTTTTATGACCTTTTATAGGTCAGGTTTTTGCGAGTGTCTGGACTGCCTGCAACATGATGGTGAGCTACCCGGAACCAGAATTAACTGAACCGTGGCCTCCACGTGTTGTGGTAGGAGCTCTGGATCCACACACTGAGGACTTAAGACCTCAAACTGGAACTGAAAAAAACTAAATGACTATGTTTGTGCCTAATTTGATTTTGTAATTCTTCTTGGTTCGTGAAAGCTAAAATACAAATCTTGGTTAACTGTACTTGTGTCTGTGATTTCAATTTCATTTTTCACTAGTTACATTCGTTTTATAAGTTCTGGATTATGGATGGATGAGTTATACCTTTGAAAGCACGTAATAACAGTGTTAAGGTTTCACTAAACTATGTAGAGCTATTTTCACCACTAGATGGTAGCACAGGTCTCCATACCAGCACACCACAATAGCCAAATTAACTAGGAAATAATAGTTAAACTGTAGATAAACAAAAGCTGCTCAGGTTTTACTTCCATGGTTCCAGTTGGCCAACACTTGCAATAAGCCATATTTGCCACAAGCAGTAACCAAACAAACCAGTTAATGCTTCTGAGTAGATATCAGAGAAACATATGATAGAAATAGAAGCAGATGTCATTTGAGTCCATTGAACTTTTTGTGGAAAAGCCGTATCAGACACATTTTCTAAAAGTATTTTTGTCATAGAAATGTCTGGAATTTCTAAAAAAAATGTTCCTGCAGTAAGCAGTGTGAAAAATACTATATATATATTTTTTTTTTTGAAAATGTCACTGATAATTATACTGTTTTTGTTTGTCATGAAATTATGCCTGTTCATAACCTGTGTGTGTGTGTGTGTGTGTGTGTGTGTGTGTGTGTGTGTATGTGTGTGTGTGTGTCAGAGAGAGAGAGAGAGGGAGGATGAGTAAGGTGTAATGACTTGATCTACAGCAGGTTGAGGTGAACATGAGAAGGGTGAATAATCCAGCATCTTAGGTTTCCTGTTAATCGCTCTTAAAGGAAGTGTTCAGAGGTTCCCACACACACAGGACAATGAGGGCAGTCTTGACTGCTGGAATGCTGTTAAAGCGACCTGCCATCCATAAAACCATGCATCCATCTTCCACAATTCTCAGGGATGATTATAGTTCACATAGTAGAGAGGGTCCTTGAGCAAGAGAATGAACCCCAAATTAATCCTGATGGCTGTAATGTAGGTGGGTGAATGCACTATTTTGTTTTGCAGAGTGACCTAATGAAGCTCAGGTGTTTCTGGACCCATCAGAGGAGGAAGTCACTCCTTGTCATGCCTCAGTCAAGAACAACATGGACCTGAACAACATCAGGAAAGTCTGGGTATACGCAGGAAGTTGTGTCAATGAGTGGACAGCTTCATCACTGAAACTTGTGTACCAGAAATTATTTACCTTTATGGAGCACATGTTCTGGTGGCTGTGGCTCAGGAGGTAGAGTGGGTTGTCCACTAATCAGATGATCAGCGGTTCAGTCCCTGGCTCCTCCAGTCTGCATGTTGAAGTGTCCTTGAGCAAGATACTGAACCCCAAATTGCTCCTGAAGGCTGTGCCATCAGTGTGTGAATGTGTATGAATGGTTAGCTCATAAAACTAATGAGAAATTGGCACCTTGCATAGTAGCTAATGCCATCATTGTGGTCGGAAGACTAGAAAGGTGCTATATAAGTGCAGTCCATTTACAAAAGTTATGGCTCTATAATTTCCATATTTTCAAGTGTTACAGTGTTGAGAACACAATGTAAAGTATACAACAGTATAATATACAGTATTTTCAAAGAGCTTCAAATAGATAATATGCAGCTTTGACAAACATCTTGAAGCTTAAAAACAAAACAAAAACATTTCAAGTAAAAATATTACTTGTTACTAATAATTTACTTTGAGACAAAGACAGTTCAGTCCTCGTAGTAACTGGCTTACTTCATAAGATCAGTAAATGGACTAAGTTTTACAGTACTTATCTCATTCACCCATTCACACACATTCATACACTGATGGCATTGGCTGCCATGCAAGGTGCCAACTGCTCATCAGTTTGAGGAGCGAACCATTCACACACGTTCACACACCGATGACACAGGGAGCAATTTGGGGTTCAGTATCTTGCCCAAGGACACTTCAACATGCAGGCTGGAGGCCGATCTTCTGATTAGTGGACGACCCGCTCTACCTCCAAGCCACAGCTGTAAGTAATGTAACTTTAGCTGGTCTGTAACTTTATATAGATGATGATTGGTCCTATACTTGTCCAGTGATTACTTTTGTATGTTCATTATGTGTTTTCTTACTAGAAATAATTGCTCGACTAGCAATTCATCATCAGTTTTATATCAGACTTTATCGACTCTGTAGCTCCTGACTTGTACTTGATTTCTGAGGCTGCTAACCTTAATTAACTTATCCTTAGCTAACTTAAGAGGTAACTCTTGGTCTTCCTATCTTGAGCCGGTTTCAAAGAGTGTTTGATGTGTTTTTGTGACTGCTACAGTACAGTTTCCGCCACTGTTTTTACATCAGTAATATTCAAGTTTTTTTATTAGAATGCAATATATTAGTCTGTGTCTTATCTCTAATAATTTCTTATGGCTCTCCATATCAGTCAAACATGCTGATATTTTTATGTTAATTATACCAAGAGAAATGACTGTAATCCTTAAAATTCTATCATTAATAGTATTCAAATCGGCTAAACAGAATCTGAAAGTCCAAATTCACATGTTGATGACCCATTTATTTTAGTCAACATGAGGAAACCCCCAGACAATCCATACAGAACAAAAAGACCTCCCAGGCTCAAACCTCCTAAATTCTGAGTCAACTTTATGTGCTTTTCTTAATTAATCTTGATTTATTTTTTCCTGTGCTCCAGAAATCCTGCCAACCTTTCTTTTGCCATGTCCTGTTCTGTCTCATCTCCACACCTGCCTCCTGAAGTTTTTGTCACCGCCAGCCCTTCACAGGCTGATTCCTGTTGGGTCATCTTCTGCTGTCCATTCCTAAGTAGTTTGATGCATTTACTATGGGGTGCTGTTTGTAAAGTGGCTCGTGCTGAAAATAACAGCAACATTTTGTCACATTTAGCTTCAAACAATGTTTAAAAAACTGGTTGGAATTTTTGAGAGTCACTTTTTTGCACATTTAGAACAATATTTGTGAACTTAGAGATATTTTAAATATTTAAATCCAAATGTTAAATGTAAAATCTAAATGTTAAATATAAATCTAAATGTTAAATCTAAAGCTAAATGTTAAATCTAAATCTAAATGTTAAATCTAAATCTAAATCTAAATGTTAAATATAAATTTTAAATATAAATCTAAATGTTAAATATAAATATAAATATAAATGTTAAATATAAATGTTAAATCTAAATCTAAATGTTTCGGGTGAAACTAAATATTTAGCTAATATGCAAATTCAAATGCCGGTAACCGGAAGTACCAAAATAAAATCTCGAGGAGGTGAGAGCGTGTTTATAGTGGCAAATAACGAATAAAACCCATCTTATCCGGGGAAATAGACTCTTGGACATGGATTATCGTGATAATAACTACCTAGATGAACAAACACGTTTGGAGAAACTTTATTTGAAGAGTACTTTGAGTTTTTAGTGTCATTTTTATGAAGGGTGCGGGACTTATGACCTGTAGCCACTATAGCCAGCCACAAGGGGGCTCACTTTGACTTGACTCATTTATTGACATGTTTGCAGAGGTATGTCCGACAGTACAGTTTACCGGGGTGAAGGCGGGCGGGTGTAGACGATCCTACACCGCGAAAATGACAGATCAGTCAAAGTGTTAGTTAGTTATTATCACGATAATCCATGTCCAAGAGTCTATTTCCCCGGATAAGATGGGTTTTATTCGTTATTTGCCACTATAAACACGCTCTGACCTCCTCGAGCTTTTATTTTGGCACTTCCGGTTACCGGCATTTGAATTTGCATTTTAGCTAAATATTTAGTTTCACCCGAAACATTTAGCTTCAACATTTAGATTTAGATTTAGATTTAACATTTAGCTTCAACATTTATATTTATATTTAGATTTAACATTTAGATTTATATTTAACATTTAGATTTATATTTAACATTTAGATTTAGATTTAACATTGAGATGGGTCGTGGTCGGTTGGGTCGTTTGAAATAAAGATGCCGAGTAAAGTTTTGATGCGGGACAAAAAGCCAGATTTTCCCAACACGTGGAACTGAGCAATGCCATTAAACCGCATTTTAAATGAATATAATAACTCAGTAATGCCAGTTTTATGTAACCCGATGACGCTACGAAGTTAATCAAGAGTATAGACTACTTTTTAAAATGCGGGTCAGGAAGCAGGTTGGGTACAATATTTCACAATTATTTGCTGCGGTCCGAGTTTGGGCGGGTTAGTTTAAAACGTCGGTCGGTGCAGGTCGATCAAACATGGACCCGCGCATCCCTGATTTAGATTTAGCATTTAGATTTTACATTTAACATTTGGATTTAAATATTTAAAATAACTCTAAGTTCACAAATATTGTTCTAAAGGTGCAAAAAAGTGACTCTCATTTTCAATCTCTCAATCACATTTTTTGAAGCTAAATGTGACAAAATGTTGCTGTTATTTTCAGCGCGAGCCACTTTACAAACGGCACCCCATAATTTATAAGGAATTTTCTGCACACTGAAAAAAGTAGTAGAGGCTCTTTAGATGAAAAAACAATCTATAGATTACATGTGTCTTTACATGTGTTTTTCCTCGCCACCGTTGCCAAGTGCTTGCTTGTGGTAGAATTGTTGGTCTAATATTATAAAGAGTAAATTCTAGACCTGCTCTGTATGGAAAGTGTCATGAGATAACTTTTGTTATGATATGGTGCTAAAATTGAACTAAATTGAAAATAGTGACAAACTATAAAAAAGATGTCAAGACAAGATGTAAATGTCAGTTTTCCTTCTTCTATCTCTGACTGACAAGAAGTTTTTATTTGTAAAGAAAATCTTTAGTTTAGCTAATGTTTGATATTTGGCACTAAGTAAACACTGCAACACTGACAGCTGAGGGGAAAGTCATTAGGAATTTGCTGTTTGGTCATGCTACGATTGGAGAAATACCCTTTGACCTAATGGTAGTGCCAGATAAAAATCAGAGGATGACCAAAGTCATGACTTCATTCTTAAGGTCAAGCAGTCAAATACTATACATATAATACAGTGGATCGCCATGGTTCCATCATGGCGATCCACTGCTAGCCACAGCGGCTACGATAAACACGAGAAATAACACTGCAAAAAACAGAGAATCCATATAACCACGGATCTGCCAAATCCACGAAAATCGTTGTTTCCACACTCCCGGACCAGCTCACCTAAAAAGTGGATTACATAACGGATCTGGAAAACTTCATCGACCCATACGACTTTTGTGGAGAAATTGCTGAAGTCAAAGGTCAATGGTGAGGTCAGGAAGGAAGAAAGTGTTCAGGAGCCTCTGATGTTTTATGCTGTATTATTTATTGACACTTGGCCAAGGAGAATTAGAGACACTTTCAAAGTACATCAGAAGTGCCTGAGTTGGTCTCACATTCTGCCCAACTCATCCTGGTGGATCGACTTTAAACCCCAAGATAACACCACAAATACTATACGCCCAGAACTAGTCAAAGAGAATGTTTTTACTCATGGATGTGTTATTTTCAGCATATTCTAGTCTGGAGAAACAGATGTCTGTTTACGCAGATTGGAACATCAATGGCCAGCTATCCATTATGTCTAGGAAGGCAGCAACAGGCCTCTTCAACCCTGGCCACCACAGTGTTGAGATAGACTGGCACCTACTGTTCCCAATCAAAGCCAAACAACTAATACTGCCGAGGACCTCAAAGCCCACACGTGACCTTGTACAACCTAAGAGTAGAAAATTCCATAACAACTACCTACACTGCATCATGCCGGCTACCTCTGCAGCCTCTCCATCCAACCCTACCGGCGAAAAAATAAACCCTGCCAAAAGGAAGAAAACGGACTCACTTGCAATAAGCCATATTTGCCACAAGCAGTAACCAAACAAACCAGTTAATGCTTCTGAGTAGATATCAGAGAAACATATGATAAAAAGAGGAGCAGATGTCATTTGAGTCCATTGAACTTTTTGTGGAAAAGTCGTATCTGACACGTTGTCTGGAATTTCTACAATTTTTTTCCCTGCAGTAACAGAGAGAGAGAGAGTAACAGAACATACAAATAATAATAATTAAAAGAGCTGTCATACTCTTAATGCACAATCTACTGTTAATCTGGCAATCCCTTGTGTTCTCTCAGTTGCACCCCATCTACCCAGAGTCATACAAATGGTCATGCTCTCCTACTTTTTTACTTGTTATTGTCTGTGTATCTATGTCTCTCATGATGAAATCATTTTGTTTTGTCTATGATTATCTGTCATTTGTGCTGTGTCCCATTACCCTGTCTGCTCATCTGATCACATCATTCTTGATTCTTAGTACTATTACCTCTTAGATTTAGTTAGTTAGTTTTTTCATGGTCCTTCAAGCCGGAGCAACATCCATGCTGGAAAATGGATCCACAAGCCGTTCTGCCTCATGATGGGAGAGAGCTAGGAGCAAGGCCTCGGCGTAAAGTAATGCCTCCCAGATACCTGCAAGACTATCAGACTGAACTGTACGGTAGGCCACCTCATCAACCACAGGAAAGGGCAGAGCCTGTATCAAAGACTGCTGAAACTGCCCTGCTAAAGCAAGAAGTTGCCCAACTAAAAGGTATAGTTCATGACTTGATGGACAGGGTTCAGCAGTATGAGCAGAGCTACTCAGAGGAACACTCTGAAGAGGAACACAATGAGGAGGCCCAACAAGCACCATATGGAGCTAACCACCCACTACCTATTGATAAAGGCCCTCAATGTGAGAAAGCACTGTCTGAACCTAACCTGTCTAAATCAGCACCTGCTTTACACTCTGGTGGAAAAGTTTCCCAGTCAGCTCAGACACTTTTCCATTGTGGCCATCAGATGTCTACCCCCTTACAACTCGAACATAACAGACCTGTTTCAGCTCCACTTGTGAGATCTGACCCACATATGCATAAAGCCCCTAGCCCATTACCTTCAGCTGCAGCCGTTTATATACCACCTCTGAGCTCCGCTGTAACAGTTTCGGAGCCACTAAATTCAGTGTTATGTCATGCCACTTCTAGCCATGCACCTGTGACTCAGCCGCACTGGTATCAAGTAAGTCCTCACCCTTTTCCTCAAGTACCAGTGCCAGCTCGCACGGCACCAGCCACCTTGACCAATGTTTCTTCTCATTATGTATATTCCACAGCAACATCCCAGAGCAGCAGCTCAGTGCCCATGAGTTATCACGATCATACTCAGCTGCCATCGCATGCAGTGCAACCTCCACCAGTCACTGCCCCACAAGCAGTAGCAACTAGCTCACAACCCTTTCCTCACCCGGGCAATGTTGCTCCCTACCAGTTCCCTTACATGCCTCCTCAGCTCACACAGCAGCCTCAAGCCCAAGGTTTTGTGACTCAACCCGCTCCAGTTTCATATGCCTCACACTTCAATGGATCTTTCCCTCTTCCCAATCTGATCTTCTCTCTACCTGTAGCTCCTGTGCAGCAAACTGTGAGTTCCAGGTATTCAACACGAGTGGAGGGACCCTCATTCCCTCATTTCATCCATGATGACCCTCATGAATTTATAATGTTAAAAATGGCTTTAGCAAACCTGTTACCAGCTGATGAACCTGAGCTGTATAAATTCCATATCCTGCTTGATCATTTACAGCTTCCTTATCAGCCTCAATCCCAGAGGCAATTCCCCTGTGCATATTGTACATCAACAGCCCACTACCTCCTTCCTGAGCCCATTCTAGGCCCCTCCCTGCTTGGAGTTATGCTTAGTTTCCGCCAGCATAGGGTGGCTATAAGTGGCGATATAAAAGGAACCAAGTGAGGCTGTTACCTGAAGATAAACATCTTCTGAGATTCCTGTGGCGTGATCTAAAACACAAAGAAACACCAACAGTCTATGAATGGCAAGTGCTCCTCTTTGGAACCACCTGCAGCCCCTGCTTCACACTCCAGAAACATGTGCAGCATCATAGTAGAGGAAATCAGGATTCCTTGAGTCATTCTATGTTGACAATTGCCTCAGATCCATTCATTGCCCCGATCAAGCTAAGAAGGTCCTCCTAAATCTACGCAGTGTCTTATCTTCTGGTGGATTTGAGATCAGACAATGGGCTAGCAACTTTCCACCTGTTGTTGACCATTTACCATCAGCCGCCAGATCAGACACTGCTGAGCTCTGGTTAAATCATAACCAGACTGATCCTGTAGAGGGTGCTTTAGGGCTGCGTTGGCACTGTTTCAGACACCCTAGGTTATAGACATAGACCTTATACACTATAAGACCCTAACCCTGAGAAATGTTTATAAAGTATTGGCTTCACAGTATGACCCCCTGGATACCCATTCACCACCAGGGCCAAAGTCTTACTCCAACAGCTATGGGCCAGCAAAAAACAATGGGACCAGCCGATACCTACAGGAGACCTCCAAAAGGCCTGGGAAGAGTGGGAGAGTGAACTCACAACACTAGCGCACGTCTCCATTCCCAGGTGGTATGAAGGCAGCCCTCACACCTCGCCCTCTAGTGGAGCAGATAGAGAGCTGCATATCTTCTGTGATGCATCTAAGAGGGTTTATGGGTCAGTGGCATACATGAAAACAACAAATCAGAGGGGGAAGACTAACATCTCATTGGTCATGGCCAGATCACGTGTAGCTCCGCTAAAGCAACTGACCATACCCTGCTTGGAATTGTCTGCAGCCTTAACAGGAGCTCAGTACAAGCCCTTTGTTGCCAACAGGATTGCAGAGATACTTGACTTAACCTCAGCAGATGAATGGAGGATTATAATGAACGTCTTCACCATCCAGGACCTGACAGAGTGTTCGCTGAGATCCGGCAGACATACTGGATTCTGCGGGGTAGACACGCCATCAAAAAGCATCAGTGGGCATGTAATGAATGCAGAAAATGGCGTGGTAAACCTGCCTGTCCTAAGATGGCTGACCTTCCTCCCTCCAGACTAAGATTGTGGAAACCCCCTTTCTGGTCAATAGTAGTGGACTGCTTCGGCCCCCTGCATGTCAAAGTGGGGCGCCAGGTGGATAAAAGATGGGGAATATTATTCAAATGCATGACCACCAGATGCACCCACATAGAAATCTTGACCAGTCTTGACACTGACAGTTTCCTTATGTCCCTCAGGCGTTTTGTGGCTCGTAGAGGACGTCCCTATGAGCTCCTCTCTGACTGTGGAACCAACTTCAGAGGAGGGGCTGCAGAACTGAGGGATGCATTCACTGCCATGAACCCAAACCTGAAACAACAGCTAAGTCAGTATCAAATACAATTTAACTTCAATCCACCGAATGCCCCTCATTTTGAAGGACTGTGGGAGAGAGAAATAAGGTCTGTTAAAGCTGCTCTCAGAGTGACAGTAGGAAGCCAGACTGTCTCAGAGGAAGTCCTCCACACAGTATTAATTGAGATAGAAGGCATATTAAATTCAAAACTACTTGGCTCTCTACTTGGCACTCCAAATATCCTGCTCATGGGGCGGCGAGACACGTCTCTCCCCCAAGCTATGTATGCTGACACCAGTCTGCTGGGGAGGAGAAGATGGAGACACAGCCAGGTAATGGCCGACAGGTTCTGGTCCTGCTTCATCAAGAGCTACCTGCCTAACCTACAGGTGCGTGGTAAATGGCAGAAAGACGCTAAGGAGCTGACTGAAGGCACTGTGGTACTAGTGATGGACTCTCAGCTACCTAGAGGTATGTGGCCAGTAGGGAGAGTGACAGGCACATTTCCTGGTCATGATGGAAGAACCAGAACTGTGGAAGTCACGTATGGGGGGAAGACTTACATCAGACCTGTGACCAAGCTTATAGTTCTCCCACCAGTTGAATCAGACTCTGACAATTGTGATTTATTAATCAAATTCACATGTACCATTTGAAGGGGCGGCTGTTGAAAATCACAAGACTCCACCCTGCCAAGAAGACCACACCTTCCATCGCCACTACCTAAGGTTTTGGACAGCCATCTCTCTCTTTTTCCCTCCACTGCAGAACAAAGGACACACCGGCTGCACCTTTCGTCTCTCTTATTGTGGATGTATTAAGTTATATGAAACCATCCACCTCCTTATGTTCATCTTCTTTTGTTTATTGAAAATAAATTACATTGAACGGCTCACTGGATCCTGGGTGTTTGAATGTCCACACCACATTGGATGTTCCTAGATGTAACCTAGAAAACAAGATAAAAATACTAACAGGCAAACAATCCCTCAGAACAGCCATGGCAAGAATTACAAACCCTTAAATTTCAACTACAAAATATACTGAGAAAACTGAATTCCTCCTCCAACAGCTAAGGTATAACAATTATGAACAAAACAATAAATCAAAGAAAAATTCTTAGCAAATCTAATTCACCATAACAAAGAGAAAACTCTCATAACAACAATAAGGAATTCAGCAGGGAATTACACGCAATCTCCCCAAGCAATAAATGAAGCATTCCAAACTTTTTACCATAACCTATATTTATCTGAAAATAATCCCGATCCATCAATAATCCGAGCATTTTTAGACAATTTGTTATTACCACAAACTACAATAGATCAAGCCAAACTCATAGATGTCCCGCTAACAACTGATGAATTACATAAAGCTTTCATGTAGATGCCTAATAACAAAGCACCAGGACCAGATGGATTCCCTGCTGAATTTCTGGCAGATACTAAACCCACTTTTTATGAAAATGATAACTGTAACATATTGGAGTCAAGGAGGAGCCATCTTGAATCAGGCTGAACAGTGTTTGCTACAGATCTTGTAACCATATAGCACCACCTAGTGGTGACTCCAGTACTACAACATAATACATGACATCTCCCTTTCTTTAGCTTTTTTTTTCTTCTTCTTCTTCTCTTTCATCAATAAACAGGTTAGAACTTAACAGCACACATTTCTGCTTTCTTCACTTAATAAAACACATTTCTTTTCTTTTTTTTTAAACACAATTCTTCTCAAATAAAACAAATTTGAACTCAACACAGTTTCTGTTATTATTCCTTGTACCTCAAAGGAACTCCTATTGGTCTACCAAAAGTTTTTCACAAGCAGTGTTCACAGTCTCTGTTAGCACTCATGACTTTGGTGTTTGTGGAGGAGACCTTACAGGCATGTGACTTTCTTGGTAGTCCATTTTATCTGCTTCAGTCCCTGCCAACTGCTGTCCACTCTCCATCAGTGGCAATGAGTCGTTAACACCTTCCACTTTCTCATGTTGTGTTTGTTGTGGAGAACTTGGCATTTCTTTGGTTTTCAGAATGTGTCTCCTGTTTCTTCTGTAGATTTGCTCGTTGTCAGTCTGTACAATGTACGACCGTGGTTGATCATGTCTTTTCAGTATGACAGCAGGTTGCCAATGTTTTTGCTGTCTGATTCTCACTCTTTCTCCTATGTCCACCAGGGGATGTTTCCTTGTTCCACGGTCAAAGTAGCATCTCTGCTTCTCTTGTCTGTTCATCAGTCTGCTCCGTACATGTCTGTACATACCTGGCTTTAACAAGTTCTTTGACACAGGTATTTTAGTTTTCAGCCGCCTTCCCATAAGGAGCTGTGCAGGGGAATATAATAATAATAATAGCTCTCCTGAGCTTTTTTCCAGCAGATTTTTCACTGTTTGAATGGCTCGTTTGGCCTGTCCGTTTGACTGTGGAAACTCTGGACTTGATGTTGTGTGTTTGAACTCCCAGGTGGTCGCAAAGTTTCGCATTTCCGCACTTATCAGCTGAGTCCCGTTGTCAGAAAACAGTTCATCCGGCACACCATGTCTGTCAAAAATAGACTTGAGTGCTGTAATGATGTGTTTACTTGTAGTACCACTTAGTTTTGAAATCTCTGGGTATTTTGAGTAGTAATCGACACACATGATGTACTCAGCATTGTTACAAATGGAAGAGATCTATTCCAACTTTAAACCAGGCTCTTGAAGGAACCTGATGTGGTATCAAGGGCTCTCTCGGATTGTTGTTTTTATGTTTGTTGCACATTGCACATTTCTGCACAACTTCTTCAATTTGTTTTGCCATTCCTGGCCAAAACAGGATGTCTCTTGCTCTTTCTTTACACTTCACAATTCCCATATGTGCTTCGTGAATTTTTTCGAGCATCTCCTCTCTCATCTTGGTAGGAACAACCAGTTTGGAGTTTTTGAACAGTAGACCATCCGAAAACGTCAGCTCCTCTCTGAAAGTCCAGTACTTTTGGATTGTCTTTGGAACTTGGCTCCGTGAGTCAGGCCATCCATTTTGCACTGCTTGTCTGACTAGACAAAGTTCCTCATCCTCTTTTGTTGCATTTTTGAACTGCTGACTTTTTTCTTCTGACACAGGCAACTGTTGGACTACGTAGCTCACATCCAGCTCGTCTTCTTGTCCATCCTGTGTAGTGTGTCTCAAACTGGCTCTGCTTAACGCATCTGCAATGTGCATTTCTTTACCAGGTTTGTATGTCATGTGCAGGTTGTATTTCTGTAGTTTCATTAACATTTTGGCTTTTTAAATATAGTCTCCAATGGTTTGTGATCCGACTCAACTTGAACACATCTTCCAAACAAGTTGTAGCGGGTCAACTACAAAGTATGCTGGGGTGCCAGTCAGAGTCAAGTAAAAAAAAAATAAAAAATAAATAAATAAATAAATAAAACAGAACAAAAATAATGCAGTCAACCCACACAAAAATAATAACCAGGTAGATTAGCGCAGCAATAATAAAGCAATTAACACACCAGCAAGGTGATTTTCAGAAGGTGTATATATTTTTCTTCAAGGCCTGAATAACCAAAGAAACAAAAGAGTTCAGTTCCTTCCTTATTTGGGAACCGTCCATTCCAGGATTTTGCAAATCCCACAGTCCAGTCCAGGCATGCACAAACAAAACAAAAAATCCGCTCTGGGTTTTACCGCGGACACCCACACAAAATAAGGAAATAACTCAAAATAAACCAGCGTCTCTCGTCACGGTGCAGTACACAAAACAAAAGGAAAATAACAACAACAACAAAAAAAAAGTACAACGGGTACTCACTGTACCGAAGTTTTAAAGTAAATATGTCAGTCTGTCAGTTGGTCGGTCTTCTCCACCGGAACCGGCACCTCCTGACGCTTGAAACAGCTGATCCCAATCAAAGAAATACACAATCCAATCCAGGGCCGACAACAACGCTATTCACTTTTCCTTCGCGACTCTCTGGACTCTCTCCTCTTCCTACCTCTCCTCACCGGTGACTTGCACCTATCCTAAATACTTTTCCTGGAGGACGGATTCAAACTGCGCGGGATGCGGTGGTTTACTTCCATTGGAGTAGGCGCTGACTGTGGGTGGATGACAGGGGATGCCATGGATGGAGGTGTGTTTGAATGAAAAGGGTGTGTAGCAATGTGATTCGGACTGTGCAGCGCTACAAAGTACTGATGAAACTTTTCACACCCACACACGATTGCCAACAGCTCTTTTTCTATTTGAGCATATCTTTGCTCGCACTCTGTTAGTGTCCTAGAGCCGTATGCCACAGGATGTTGTTCTTGTAGGATCACTGCTCCCAGTCCACCTGAACTAGCATCAACTGACAGTGTGACAGGTTCTCCCCATCATAATATTGTAACACAGGAGTGTTACTTACCAGTTCCTGCAGTCGTGTGAAGCTTTTCTGTTGTTTGGAATGAATTTTCCTAAGTACTGCACCATGCCCATAAATCTCTGAAGCTCTGTTTTGTCTTTTGGCTGAGGGATTTCTTGTATGGCTCACACTTTGTTCATGTCAGGTTTCAGTCCATCTTTGCTCAGCACATGTCCTATGTAGCTGATTTCATTTAGTCCAATTTTGCATTTGTTTCGATTTAGTTTCAAGTTTATACCCCTGAGTCGATCTAGCAGCTTCCTTAGTCTGTTGTCATGTGACTCTTTGTCTTCACCCCACACAAGAATGTCATCCATGACATTGACAACTCCTTCCAGTCCTTCTAGATGCTGCGACAAGCATCTCTGGAATACTTCTGGGGCAGAAGATATTCCGAAGGGAAGTCTCTTAAACCTGTATCTTCCTGAGGGTGAGTTAAATGTACATAGTTTTGAGCTCTCATCATCCAATTGAATTTGCCAATAGCCTTGGTTTGCATCAACAACTGAGAAGACCTTTGCTCCTGGCATCTCAGCCACAACTTCCTCCACTGTTTTCAGAAGATAGTGTTCTCGTAGTATTGCTTTGTTCAAGTTCTGTGGGTCAAGGCATATTCTGATTTTGTTTGGTTTCACAACTGTCACCATGCTGCTGACCCATTCTGTAGGCTCAGTTTGTTTTTCATTGACACCAAGGCTTTCCATCCTTTTTAACTCCTTTTCCACATTTTTTCCACAGCTACTGGGATTCTCCTAGGCGGATGAACCACTGTGCAACAGCTGGGTTTACCTGAATATGGTGAACTCCCAGAACACAGCCTAGTCCCTCAAATAAATCTTCATATTCACTCAATATGTCTGTCTGTGTTCTTTCTTCCACCACATAAACCCGCTTCACCATGCCAAATGCAACACTAGACTCTTTCCCCAAAACTGCTTTTGCATCATGTTTAACAACTTGAAAGTCCACTTTTAGCTCTTTGTCTTTGTATTTGCAGCTAATGGTCTTCTGTCCTAGTGGCTTCACTTTTTTCCCAAAAAACCCCACTAACTTATAGCAAGATTTGTGCAGGTTCTTTTCACTAATTTTCAGTGCATCCAACTCTCTTTTGGATATGACATTGCAGTTTGCACCTGTATCTATCAGTACAGTGAGTGTCTGGTTGTTTATTTTTAGCTTTGCAGTCCAGTCATCGTTGTTTGTTTGTTCTTCCACTTTGTCTAGCGTGTTAACATGGCTCTTTTCTTCCTGTTTCAGTTCCATTGTCCCTATAAACATGTCATCCTCACCTTCTGGGTCACGTTCAATACATTGTTCTTTCCATCGGATTTCTGTCCGTCCAAGACACATCTTTGCATAGTGATTCTTTCGGTGACACAAGTTGCAGGTCTGTCCAAACGCAGGGCACTTTCTTGGCTCATGTTTGTATCTGCATTTCCTACAGTCTGTTTGTGTTTTTCCTGTCTTTGGTTGGGCTTGTGATCTCTCCTTTTTTCCATATGTTTTTTGCTTAAGTAGTTTCTGAACCGGCACCTCCGTTTCCTCATGTACCTTTTTTAGCTGAGTTCGGTTCACTTCACTAGCACGGCAAATGTCCACTGCTCTCCGTAGTGATAGCTCTGGCTCTCTCAACAGTGCCACGGATCTGGTCATTTGTGATTCCACACACAACTCTGTCTCTTATTAATGACTCGGTCAAGTCTCCAAACTCACAGTCTTTTGCCTTGTTTTTCAAATCTGTGACGTATGCATCAATAGACTCTGTATTCCCTTGCACTCTTGAAAAAACAAATGTCTCTGGTACGTCAGATTTTTACGAGGCTCACTGTAGTTTTTAAACAGTTCTTTCAAGTAGTCCAGATTATCAACATCATCGCTGAACTCAAGCGTGTTGTATACCTTGATGGCGTCATCGGCAACATGGAGAAAAGTGGCGCATTTTACTTTCTCCGACTTCTCTGCTATTCCGCTAGCGATGAGATAAATGTCGAACTTTTGTATCCAGACTCTCCAGTTTTCAGACAGATTACCTTCTAGTCTCAACGTTCCTGGAGGTCTTTGCAGTTCCATCTCTCATTCATGGGTTCTTTTGTGTTTTTTAATCTCTCTTCTGACACCATGTAACATATTGGAGTCAAGGAGGAGTCATCTTGAATCAAGCTGAACAGTGTTTACTTGCGCAGCTTCAACATGTACAGTACAGATCCTGTAATCTGTAATCGTATAGCACCACCTAGTGTTGACTCCAGTACCACAAAGACAAGGGCCAAGTCCCCACCCAGAATACTGCCACCATAAAATCAAATCCATTCCAATCAAATTTTATTTGTATAGCCCAAATTCACAGCCAGCCTAGAAGTAACAAATGCGTGGACTAGTATTTTTACATCCGCTTGAGACACGATGCATCTGATTTTGGCGATGTTACGTAAGTGGAAGAATGCAGTCCTCGAAATTTGTTTTATGTGGACTAAAAGGACAAATCCTGATGAAAAAAAATTTCAGAGTGATGCCATCTAAAGTAACTAGAAAGAGAGTTTCTGAGGTGTTTAGGCCCTAGGTAAAGACCCAACTTTTCCTCTAGTTACTGCCCTATAACTCTGATCAATACAGATATTAAAATAATCTCCAAGGTGCTTGCATCCCGACTAGAAACAATTTTACAACAGGCTTCATCAAGGGAAGACAGTCAACTAATAACATCAGACGACTATTAAATGAAATTAACACCACACAACATCATCATAGCTCATAGCACCACAGCATCATAGTTTCCCTAGACGCAGAAAAAGCATTCAATAAGGTTAACAGGAATTTTCTTTTTGCCATCTTACAAAAGTTTGGTTTTGGAGAGTTGTTCTTTAACTCGATAAGAACACTCTACAATGCACCCACAGCTACTGTCACCACCAACGGGATCACAAAGGTTCACACTTCACAGAGGCACCAGACAGGGATGCCCACTATCTCCATTACTTTTTGCCATCTTCATTAAACCACTCGCTTGTGCCAGCCGCCAAAACCATAAAATAAAAGGAATCCACGCTGCCAATACAGAAACAAAATTAATTTATATGCCGATGACATAGCTCTTTATCTTCAAGATCCACCAAACTCACTACAGGAGGTGATAAATCACCTCAACAATTTTTCAAAAATATCAGACTACATTATAAACTGGTCCAAATCAACCCTTCTACCTCTCACAGTCATCTCTCAATTCATGGAACACTACACCACAAGATACACATCACCCTTTCACCATTGATAATATTAGGCATCTGGGTATTAACATTTCTTTGATGTCAGATGTCAGAGTTAATCCAGCTCAATTTCACCCCTCTAACAAAAAAAATTAGCAATGACCTAAAACGATGGTCTCACCTCCCCCTATCTCTAATTGGTCGAAGCAATGATAAAAATGAAAGTTCTCCCACAGATTAACTACCTTTTTTCAATGATTCTGTTAAAACCACCATCCAAATGGTTCACAACACTGAATTTTGCAGTCACACAGTTCTGCTGGAAAAATAAAAAAACAAAAATCAGTCTTCCAGCTCTGCAGAAAAATAAACTCATACATCATGGATTGAATTAGAATAGGAAAAATGTAAAAATCTACCATTCCTTGGTTCAAACATAAAAACCCACAATTGCTTTAAAATCTTACTCATCTCCTCAACCCTGACAGCCTGACTTGCTATCAGTGAATCACAACTGACCCCTTGCATGTACGCACCTCTCCGGCACAACCTAGACTTTCAAATCAACAAATCCCCAATTCACTTCACCACATGGGAACAAAAAGGAATCACATATCTCCACCATCTATTCCAAAACAACAAATGTATCACATTTAAAGACCTAATCCAGAGGTATTAGGTCATAGGTGGAAACTACCTTCAATATCTTTAAATATGGGTGTATATATGTGTATTAATTTAATTTATTTTTGTATGCATGTGTGTGTGTATGTGTGTATATGTATATATATGTGTATATGTATATAAATATATGGGTCATTCCAGAATTGGAGGACATTTTATGTCCCACCCATCAAATTTTGAATAATGCACACACAAAATACTAAAACATGTAGTTTCTGAGTAAATTTACTTGTCCTGAGACCAAATCTAAAAAACTGAGAGAAAACAATGCTTGAAAGGAGTTTTAACAATACCAAATAAGTCTGGAGGTACCCCTTAAAATGCCATTTTTCCCTTGTCCCATCCCCCAAATGACCACTTTACCTCGTGCAACCCTGTTATGTATATGATCGGAATAAGACATTTTTATTTTTACTTACATAAGTAAGTTTGTCCTCTTGGTTAGAAGTAACAGCTTGCTAAACAGCTAGCTTCTATTCCTGAGAAAAAGCTAACATTAGCATAGATTTGCAACCCTGTTACCTGCAACCCTGTTACTGTGATTAGAGTAACAGGGTTGCACTACATTAACATGGTTGGACCTCCTCCACTTTACTCAGACTTTAGAAACTATTATTTGTAATTCAGTTCAACAATTTACATTTTATTTCCTAATGGTAGTCCAAATGGCTTATGGTTCCAGCAACTACCTTGATTGGATGATTAACTTTATATAAATAAAACTGATAGGAGACACTAAATTAAATTAAGTAAGGCCTACCATTGAGTGCTGCTGAAAAGCAGAGACACTACCGAGCCAAGCGTGACGCTGATGTACAAAGGAGACAACAGTACTTACTCAAAGAAAGAGAGAAATGGAAAAAAGATGTAGAAACAGGAAAGAAGTTGCTTCAAAAAGACCGCAGTGAGAGAAGACAGCGAGCCCAACAAAAAAAGTGGAGAGAGGCTCATAAACGGAGTAAAGCCAGGAGAAAGGTACTTGAAGGGTTAATAACCCCTCCAGTCACCCCTGAACCTCCAGACACACCAGAAATCCCGTTTAGGGCAGAATATCCAGAATCTAGCTCCAGCTCTCAACCTGGGACTTCAAGGTAAACATACAGTAAGGTTATTGAGTAATGTAAGTTAGTGTAAGCACAAAATGGCTGCTAAAGTATATTTTGCTGCAGGTGAAATTGTTATGGAACAAAATTAATGCCTTTAATGTTTTTCTTTTAGGAAAAGTGATGCTGGGAGGAGAAGAAATGGGCTGCCCAAAAAAAAAAAAAAAAAGGAAGCAAGAGGAACTAGAAGAAAAGTTGAGAAGAGCAGAACAGGATTACTCTTTCACCTGGAAAAATAATCTACACGCGACATCAGCTGCATGTGTTCTGCAAAGGGGAATCTGGAATGTAATTGCCAGAAAACTAAAAGCTTCAGCTTTAATTCTACACATGACCACAAAGACCTAACACACACACACCAGAAGAATAGCAGTGCATACTCCAGAGTTGTGGGTGTTGTGGAGAAATTGCTAAAGTCAAAGGTCATGGTGAAGTCAGGAGGGAAGAAAGTGTTCAGGAGCCTCTGATGTCTTATGCTGTATTATTTATTGAACGCTTGGCAAGGAGAACTAGAGACACTCTCAGTCTCGCATTCTCAGGAACTCATGCTGGTGGGTCACACTTTAACCCTCATAGATGACGCCACAAATACTTTAGCCAAAATAGTCAAAGGGAATGCATTTACACCAGTTCGTGTTCACCTTCAACACACTCTAGTCTGGAGACAACTGTTGTCTGTTCATGCTAATGGAACGTCAACAGTTAGCTATCTATTCGTCTAGGAATGCAGCAACAGGTCTCTTTGACCCTGGACAACCACAGTGTTGAGATATGGTGGCACTAGTCAAAGACAAACAATTAATACTGCAGAGGACCACAGGCTCACACGTGACCCGTGTTAACCAAAAAGAGAAATTCCATAACAGTGGGTAAAGGTGTGCCCTGCTGTATGAGGGCCACATCTACCAGGGATATCCAAGAGTGAATGAGACCCCACTGCCAGGTGAAATGTATGCACAGAGTCGGGGAAACCGTTGAGGGAGGATGTCCATTGGTATCCCTTTGAGGCTATGCGGACCATCATTCCACTGCCACAAAATGTTACCCCTCACGCCACCTGGCCATTGCAGAAGACCATGGAACACTCGGTCACCATGAAGAGAAAGTGGAATATTAGAAGACCGATGTTCTAAAGCAGATGACGTTTTTAGCTTAAGTGTTAAGTTAAGTGTTAAATGAAATGATTTAGCTCACTGTTAGTAGTTTGATAGGCTAGGGCAGCCACCATCAAAGGTTTAAAAGCAATGTTCTAAACCAAAGGGCAAGTTTCACAAAATTTCTTTAATTATTATTGTTATTATTCTTCTATTTTTTGGGGGTGTTATTTTGAGGAAAAGTGCAAGAGGAGGATTGAAAGTTATACTTTTGGTGTCTTGGGAATTTATTGTCACTTTTATATGGATCTGTAATCAAAAATAATGTAGCTAGTTACCATCTTACTTTATTGCAACCCTGTTACCCGAATTTTAACCCTGTTACCATAGCATTTTTTTTTTTAAAATAATCCTAAAACTTTCTCATCTCAAAAGGGTTTAAACACATTTTCTTAAAAGAGTTTATGCAATCATATGCAAAATGTGTTAATAAAATATTGTACAATAAATACTGAAATTGTTAAAGTGAAACATGCCATTATTGAAAAGTGGATAGACAGATTTCTAAAGTTGTTCAAATTAATTTAAATCAAGTCATAGTGATATCAAATGGTTATTCAGAGAATGTAGTTATTTTTACTTAATGGAAAAGGAATTATATTCAGAAATTAATAATGTACTTTTTTCCGGTTGCTCAGTGTTGGTACCAGGGTTGCACAGGTATTGTAAACACCAATAAATCATGTAATAAAAATTGCACTATTGATTAGTAAGCTGAGCTAATCAAGCCTTTGATAGTTATTACTATATCGATGAAGAGGTAACAGAAAATCACAAAAGTGAAGATTTATTTTTCAAGAATTTTGAAGCCCAAATGTCCTCCAATTCTGAATGACCCATATATTTTTCCTTTTATGGTGATGTCGTTGTTGTTGCGGTTCTTATTATTTTATCATTTATGTTTGTTTTTTTGTTGTTGTTATACCATTATTATTTATTTTTTCCTTCCCCCCCCTTACTTTCTCAATCTTTCATATTAGGTAGGCAGGTGTGTATGTGTGTAGATGTATATGTGTACATATAGTGAGCGGTGTGGTGTGGTGTTGGTGTGTGTGTGTGTTGTGTGTGTGTGTGTGTGGTGTGTGTGTGTAAAATGTTTTCCTTAAGAAGGGGCGGGCAGCATGGGCTGGGCCCGGGTCTTGTGCATGGACCGTGTGGGCGACCTGGCACGATCGGCACAGCACAACAAATGTTTATTTAATTTCCTGACACTTGCAGGATGAGCTGGCTTCCTCACAACGGTCTGGGGGGCTGCCCAGAGCACTGCAACTTTTAGGTAAATACATAAATATACATATAGTATAAGAAAGAAAAGAGGGAAAAAAACTATATAGAGATGATGCTGGTCTGTTTCTGCACTACGGTCCTGGCACGGAGACCTCCTCGGCTGTGCGTAGAGCAACTTTTATACCATATATATATATATATATATATATATATAATATAATATATATATACTATAATATAAATAAACAAAAAAGAAATAAAAAGATGAGGCTAGTTCTGATCCATGTCCTTTACCAGAGGCCTGGGAGTTTGAGGGTCTGCGCAGTATCTTTGATGTTCCTAGGACTGCACCTTCTGGACTGAGGCTTCAAATGTTGTTCCTGGGATTTGCTGGAGCCACTCTCCTAGTTTGGTGGTTACTGCCCAATGCCCCAGTGCCCCCACTACCAACGGGGACCATGATGCTACAAAAACAAACACATACACAGCTCACTTGACGCTTCAACT
>NW_020852928.1:657819-667596 GCF_000972845.2 Larimichthys crocea
GTGACAACCACAAAACTAGAAAACAGACCGTCTACGCTAAACAATCAACACAACAAGTAGATGGAAGGAATATCCAATACACTGGAGTGGTGCGAAGATAACTACCAAAAAACTAACCCGGTAACGGACAATTCTTCCATGTACGTGAACACAGATGACTTGAGCAGGTATTACCATAACAACATGCAACACAAACAACAAGACCTCACCAAATCCACAAAAAGGAAAAAAGAAAAAATCGCAGAAACCAAGAGCTTCTTCTGATCTCCAAAACTAGAACCACAAAAAAACCCCCATTGGAGGTCCACTCTCTGAGCCGACAACAACCAGCTGTCAGACTCGCGTTTTTAACTTTGCCTCTATTGGGTTTGTGGGCACCCATGCTGCAGATCGATGAACATAGTATGTCGAAACAACATGAAAATCTTGGCTTTATTGCTAAAAAACGTTCATAGATCAGATCATCGATCAATTCACATTGGAGAGCCTGATACGAAGCAATCACACGTGACATCACAGCAAGCCGTGTATGTATGGCAGAATGTGACATGTGCGCGCAATAGGACTCTCCACTCACACGGCCATACAACCTAATGATCCGTGTCTCTCCTACCTTCTGGGCACTTGTTGAGGAAAAAGCACAAAGATGACTCTGGAGCACCTCAAAAGGTCACTTTGAAAAAGGAATATGAATCTCACAAGAAAGCTGGTGGAGACAATTTGCTATGCTCCAGAAGTTTAAAGGCTCAATCTCTACAACATCAGGCAGCAGTATGTTTTCTCAGGGCCCTGAAGCAGAAACTCCCTCCCTGCCAACCAATGTGTAGTCCATGTTGATTTCTCCGAAAACTATGCTTGCAAATACAGTACAGAAGTACAGTCCGTTCATTTTGGTGCATCCCACCAACAGGCCACTTTACACACTGGTGTTTATCACCTGGGGGGAGAATCAGCTCCTACCTCCTTCTGCACCATATCGGCCTCAAGATTGAAGGGACTACCTGCAATATGGAAACACATGGAGCCCATTCTGAAGGAAATCAGAGAAAAATTCCCAGATGTGACAACTGTGCATTTTTTAAGATGGGTTTTAAAAGGGGAACCTGGAATTACTTTGAAGCCAGTCATGGCAAAGGAGCCCCAGATGGCATAGGTGGCACACTGAAGAGGAGGGCTAACAGGCTTGTCAGCCAAGGAGTTGATATTCCCACGGCAATGTCCCTTTACCAAGCTCTGAATGATGGTCAGTCAAAGGTGAAATTGTTTTACATCCAGGAGCAAGATGTAGATGATGCAGTGAAGGAAATGCCAGCTGACCTTCCAGCGGTACCATTCACAATGAGGCTTCACCAGGTATTCACTTCACTATTTCTCCATGATTCTTATTTAGTAAAAGCACTTTGAACTAACTTGTGTATAACTGATCTTGCCTTCCCAGGTGATTACTCTTTCACCTGGAAAAATACTATACAGCGACATCAGCTGCATGTGTTCTGCAAAGGGGAATCTGGAATGTAATTGCCAGAAAACTAAAAGCTTCAGCTTTAATTCTACACATGACCACACAGACCTAACACACAGCACACCAGAAGAAGAGCAGTGGCATACTCCAGAGGTTGTGGGTAAATGGTGTGCCCTGCTGTATGAGGGCCACATCTACCCAGGGATCATCCAAGAGGTGAATGAGACCCACTGCCAGGTGAAATGTATGCACAGAGTCGGGGAAAACCGTTGAGGGAGGATGTCCATTGGTATCCCTTTGAGGATATGCTGACCATCATTCCACTGCCACAAAATGTTACCTCACGCCACCTGGCCATTGCAGAAGACCAATGGAACACTCTGGTCAGCCATGAAGAGTAAAGTGGAATATTAGAAGACCGATGTTCTAAAGCAGATGACGTTTTTAGCTTAAGTGTTAAGTTAAGTGTTAAATGAAATGATTTAGCTCACTGTTAGTATGTTGATAGGCTAGGGCAGCCAGCCATCAAAGGTTTAAAAGCAATGTTCTAAACCAAAGGGCAAGTTTCAGCAAAATTTCTTTAATTATTATTGTTATTATTTCTTCTATTTTTGGGGGTGTTATTTGAGGAAAAGTGCAAGAGGAGGTATTGAAAGTTATGCTTTGGTGTCTTGGGAATTTATTTGTCACTTTTATATGATGATCTGTAATCAAAAATAATGTAGCTAGTTATCCATCTTACTTTATGCAACCCTGTTACCCGAATTTTAACCCTGTTACCATAGCATTTTTTTTTAAAATAATCCTAAATTACTTTCTCATCTCAAAAGGGTTTAACACATTTTCCTTAAAAGAGTTTATGCAATCATATGCAAAATGTGTTAAAATAATATTGTACAATAAATACTGAAATTGTTAAAGTGAAACATGCCATTATTGAAAAGTTGGATGAGACAGATTTCTAAAGTTGTTCAAATTAATTTAAATCAAGTCATATGTGATATCAAATGGTTATTCAGAGAGAATGTTAGTTTATTTACTTAATGGAAAAGGAATTATATTTCAGAAATTAATAATGTACTTTTTTCAGGTTGCTCAGTGTTGGTACCAGGGTTGCACCAGGTATTGTAAACACCAAATAAATCATGTAATAAAAATTGCACCATTGATTAGTAAGCTGAGCTAATCAAGCCTTTGATAGTTTATTACATATTATCGATGAATATGTAACAGAAAATCACAAAAGTGAAGATTTATTTTTCAAGAATTTTGAAGCCCAAATGTCCTCCAATTCTGGAATGACCCATATATATTTTTTCTTTTATGGTGATGTCGTTGTTGTTGCGGTTCTTATTATTGTTATCATTATTAGTTTTGTTTTTGTTGTTGTTATTACCATTATTTATTTATTTTTTCCCCCACCCTTACTTTCTCAATCTTTCATATTATGTAGGCAGGTGTGTATGTGTGTAGATGTATATGTGTACATATATGAGCTGTGTGTGTGTGTTGGTGTGTGTGTGTGTGTGTGTGTGTGTGTGTGTGTGTGTGTGTGTGTGTGTGTGTAAAATGTTTTCCTTAAGAAGGGGCGGGGCAGCATGGGCTGGGCCCGGGTCTTGTGCATGGACCGTGTGGGCGACCTGGCACGATACGGCACAGCACAACAAAATGTTTATTTAATTTCTCTGACACTTGCAGGATGAGCTGGCTTCCTCACAACGGTCTGGGGGCTGCCCACGAGCACTGCAACTTTTAGGTAAATACATAAATATACATATAGTAATAAGAAAGAAAAGAGGGAAAAAAACTATATAGAGATGATTGCTGGGTTCTGCACCACGGGTCCTGGCACAGAGAACCCTGCTTCTCTGTTGTGTCCCTGTGTAATGAGTAAATCAGTGACTAATTAATATAAATGCATCCCACTTATTGTATGTGTCAATGTAATATATTACATTCCAGTGTGTATGTGTGTATGTATGTATATATGTATATATGTATATATGTATAGAAGAAGAAGAAGAAGAAGAAGAAGAAGAAGAAGAAGAAGAAGAAGAAGAAGAAGAAGAAGGACATAGTGGTGGTGGATAAAAGCAGAAGAGGGTAGTGGTGATAGATGTGGTGATCCCAGCTGACGCCAACCTCAGGGAAGGAACATGAGAAACTTGAGAAGTATCAAGGGTTGAAAGAGCAGCTGAACGGATGTTGAAGGTCAAGGGTGTAGCATGGTCCCCTGGTAGTGGGGGCACTTGGGCAGTAACCACCAAACTAGGAGAGTGGCTCCCGCAATCCAGGAACAACATCTGAAGCCTCAGTCCGAAGAGTGCAGTCCTAGGAACATCAAAGATACTGCGCAGAACCCTCCAACTCCCAGGCCTCTGGTAAAGGACATGGATCAGAACAGCCATCATCTTTTTATTTCTTTTTTTGTTTTATATATATATTATATATATATATATATATATATATATATCTATATATATATATATTATATATGGTATAAAAGTTGCTCTACGCACAGCAGAGGGGTCTCCGTGCCAGGACCCGTAGTGCAGAACCCAGAATCATCTCTATATAGTTTTTTTCCCTCTTTTCTTTCTTATTACTATATGTTATTATGTATTTACCCAGTTGCGTGCTCGTGGGGCAGCCCCCAGACCGTTGTGAGGACCCGCTCATCCTGCAAGTGTCAGAGAAATTAAATAAACATTTGTTGTGCTGTGCCGTATCGTGCCAGGTCGCCCACACGGTCCATGCACAAGACCCGGGCCCAGCCCATGCTGCCCCGCCCCTTTTAAGGAAAACATTTTACACACACACACACACACACACACACACACACACACACACACACACACCACACACACACCACACACACAGCTCATATATGTTACACATATACATCTACACACAATACCACACCTGCCTACATAATAGAAAGATTGAGAAAGTAAGGGTGGGGGAAAAAATAAATAAATAATGGTAATAACAACAACAAAACAAAAACTATAATGATAACAATAATAAGAACCGCAACAACAACGACATCACCATAAAAGAAAAAAATATATATGGGTCATTCCAGATTGGGGGGACATTTGGGCTTCAAAATTCTTGAAAAATAATCTTCACTTTTGTGATTTTCTGTTACCTATTCATCGATAATATGTAATAAACTATCAAGGCTTGATTAGCTCAGCTTACTAATCAATAGGGCAATTTTTATTACATGATTTATTTGGTGTTACAATACTGTGGCAACCCTGGTACCAAACACTGAGCAACCTGAAAAAGTACATTATTAATTTCTGAAATATATCCTTTTCCATTAAGTAATAAACTAACATTCTCTCTGAATAACCATTTGATATCCACTATGACTTGATTTAAATTAATTTGAACAACTTTAGAAATCTGTCTCATCCAACTTTTCAATAATGGCATGTTTCTTTAACAATTTCAGTATTTTGTACATATTATTTTAACACATTTTGCATATGATTGCATAAACTTTTTAAGGAAAATGTGTTAAACCCTTTTGAGATGGAAAGTAATTTAGGATTTTTAAAAAAAAAAAATGCTATGGTAACAGGGTTAAAAATTCGGGTAACAGGGTTGCATAAAGTAGATGGATAACTAGCTACATTATTTTTGATTACCGTCTCATATAAAAGTGACAAATAAAATTCCCAAGCACCAAAGCATAACTTTCATACCTCCTCTTGCACTTTTCCTCAAATTACACCCCCAAAATAGAAGAAATAATAACATAATAATTAAAGAAATTTTGCTGAAACTTGCCCTTTGGTTTAGAACTTGCTTTTAAACCTTTGATGGCTGGCTGCCCTAGCCTATCAACATACTAACAGTGAGCTAAATCATTTCATTTAACACTTAACTTAACACTTAAGCTAAAAACGTCATCTGCTTTAGAACATCGGTCTTCTAATATTCCACTTTACTCTTCAGCTGACCAGAGTGTTCCATTGGTCTTCTGCCATGGCCAGGTGGCGTGAGGTAACATTTGTGGCAGTGAATGTGGTCAGCATCTCAAAGGGATACCAATGGACATCCTCCCTCAACGGTTTTCCCCGACTCTGTGCATACATTTCACCTGGCAGTGGGTCTCATTCACCTCTTGGATGATCCCTGGGTAGATGTGGCCCTCATACAGCAGGGCACACCTTTACCCACTGTTATGGAATTTTCTCTTTTTGGGTTACACGAGGTCCGTGTGAGCCTGTGGTCCTCTGCAGTATTAATTGTTTGTCTTTGACTAGGGCCACCATATCTCAACACTGTGGTGTCCAGGGTCAAAGAGACCTGTGCTGCATTCCTAGACAGAATAGATAGCTAACTGTTGACGTTCCATTAGCATGAACAGACAACAGTGTCTCCAGACTAGAGTTGTGTGAAGGTGAACACGAACATGGGTAAATGCATTCCCTTTGACTATTTTGGGCGTAAAGTATTTGTGGCGTCATCTATGAGGGTTTAAAGTGTGACCACCAGCATGAGTTCATGAGAATGCGAGACTGAGAGTGTCTCTAGTTCTCCTTGGCCAAGCGTCAATAAAATAATACAGCATAAGCATCAGAGGCTCCTGAACACTTTCTTCCCTCCTGACTTCACCATTGACCTTTGACTTTAGCAATTTCTCCACAACAACCCACAACCTCTGGAGTATGCCACTGCTATTCTTCTGGTGTGCTGTGTGTTAGGTCTTTGTGGTCTGTGTAGATTAAAGCTGAAGCTTTTAGTTTTCTGGCAATTACATTCCGATTCCCCTTTGCAGAACACATGCAGCTGATGTCGCGGTAGATTATTTTTCCAGGTGAAGAGTAATCACCTGTTCTTCTTCTCAACTTTTCTTCTAGTTCCTCTTGCTTCCTTTTTTTTTTTTTTTGGGCAGCCATTTTCTTCTCCTCCCAGCATCACTTTTCCTAAAAGAAAAAAACATAAGCATTAATTTTGTTCCATAACAATTTCCCCTGCAGCAAAATATACTTTAGCAGCCATTTTGTGCTTACACTAACTTACATTACTCAATAACCTTACTGTATGTTTACCTTGAAGTCCCAGGTTGAGAGCTGGGCTAGATTCTGGATATTCTGCCCTAAACGGGATTTCTGGTGTGTGCTGGAGGTTCAGGGGTGACTGGAGGGTATTTAACAACCTTTCATTTCCCTGTGGTTTCTCTTTTCTTTACTTCCGATTTTTGCTCTCTCCTTTTTTGTGGCTCGTGTCTTCTCTCACTGCGGTCTTTTGAAGCAACTTCTTTCCTGTTTCTACATTTTTTCCATTTCTCTCTTCTTGAGTAAGTATGTTGTTCCTTTGTACATCAGCGTCACGCTTGGCTCGGTAGTGTCTCGCTTTTCAGCAGCACTCAATGGTGGCCTTACTTAATTTAATTTAGTGTCTCCTATCAGTTTTATTTATATAAAGTTAATCATCCAATCAAGGTAGTTGCTGGAACCCTAAGCCATTTGGACTACCATTAGGAATAAAATCTAAATTGTTGAACTGAATTACAAATAATAGTTTCTAAAGTCTGAGTAAAGTGGAGGAGGTCCAACCATGTTAATGTAGTGCAACCCTGTTACTCTAATCACAGTAACAGGGTTGCAGGTAACAGGGTTGCAAATCTATGCTAATGTTAGCTTTTTCTCAGGAATAGAAGCTAGCTGTTTAGCAAGCTGTTACTTCTAACCAAGAGGACAAACTTACTTATGTAAGTAAAATAAAAATGTCTTATTCTGTCATATACATACAGGGTTGCACGAGGTAAAGTGGTCATTTGGGGGATGGGACAAGGGAAAAATGGCATTTTAAGGGGTACCTCCAGACTTATTTTTGTATTGTTAAAACTCCTTTCAAGCATTGTTTTCTCTCATTTTTTAGATTTGGTCTCAGGACAAGTAAATTTACTCAGAACTACATGTTTTAGTATTTTGTGTGTGCATTATTCAAAATTTGATGGGTGGGACATAAATGTCCTCCAATTCTGGAATGACCCATTATATTTATATACATATACACATATATATATATACACACATACACACCACATGCATACAAAATAATTAAATAATACACATATATACACCCATATTTAAAGTAATTGAAGGTAGTTTCCACCTATGACCTAATCCTCTGGATTAGGTCTTTAAATGTGATACATTTGTTATTTTGGAATAGAGGTGGAGATATGTGATTCCTTTTTGTTCCCATGTGGTGAAGTGAATTGGGGATTTGTTGATTTGAAAGTCTAGGTTGGGGGCGAGAGTGCGTACATGCAAGGGGTCAGTTGTGATTCACTGATAGCAGTCAGGCTGTCAGGGTTGAGGAGATGAGTAAGATTTTAAAGCAATTGTGGGTTTTTATGTTTGAACCAAGGAATGGTGATTTTTACATTTTTCCTATTCTAATTCAATCCATGATGTATGAGTTTATTTTTCTGCAGAGCTGGAAGACTGATTTTGTTTTTTTATTTTTCCAGCAGAACTGTGTGACTGCAAAATTCAGTGTTGTGAACCTTGGATGGTGGTTTTAACAGAATCATTGAAAAAAGGTAGTTAATCTGTGGGAGAACTTTCATTTTTATCATTGCTTCGACCAATTAGAGATAGGGGGAGGTGACCATCGTTTTAGGTCATTGCTAATTTTTTTTGTTAGAGGGGTGAATTGAGCTGGATTAACTCTGACATCTGACATCACAGAAATGTTAATACCCAGATGCCTAATATTATCAATGGTGAAAGTGTGTGTATCTTGTGTGTAGTGTTCCATGAATTGAGAGATGACTGTGAGAGGTAGAAGGGTTGATTTGGACCAGTTTATAATGTAGTCTGATATTTTTGAAAAATTGTTGAGGTGATTTATCACCTCCTGTAGTGAGTTTGGTGGATCTTGAAGATAAAGAGCTATGTCATCGGCATATAAATTAATTTTGTTTCTGTATTGGCAGCGTGGATTCCTTTTATTTTATGGTTTTGGCGGCTGGCACAAGCGAGTGGTTTAATGAAGATGGCAAAAAGTAATGGAGATAGTGGGCATCCCTGTCTGGTGCCTCTGTGAAGTGTGAACCTTTGTGATCCCGTTGGTGGTGACAGTAGCTGTGGGTGCATTGTAGAGTGTTCTTATCGAGTTAAAGAAACAACTCTCCAAAACCAAACTTTTGTAAGATGGCAAAAAGAAAAAAATTCCTGTTAACCTTATTGAATGCTTTTTCTGCGTCTAGGGAACTATGATGCTGTGGTGCTATGAGCTATGATGATGTTGTGTGGTGTTAATTTCATTTAATAGTCGTCTGATGTTATTAGTTGACTGTCTTCCCTTGATGAAGCCTGTTGTAAAATTGTTTCTAGTCGGGATGCAAGCACCTTGGAGATTATTTTAATATCTGTATTGATCAGAGTTATAGGGCAGTAACTAGAGGAAAAGTTGGGTCTTTACCTAGGGCCTAAACACCTCAGAAACTCTCTTTCTAGTTACTTTAGATGGCATCACTCTGAAATTTTTTTTCATCAGGATTTGTCCTTTTAGTCCACATAAAACAAATTTCGAGGACTGCATTCTTCCACTTACGTAACATCGCCAAAATCAGATGCATCGTGTCTCAAGCGGATGTAAAAATACTAGTCCACGCATTTGTTACTTCTAGGCTGGCTGTGAATTTGGGCTATACAAATAAAATTTGATTGGAATGGATTTGATTTTATGGTGGCAGTATTCTGGGTGGGGACTTGGCCCTTGTCTTTGTGGTACTGGAGTCAACACTAGGTGGTGCTATACGATTACAGATTACAGGATCTGTACTGTACATGTTGAAGCTGCGCAAGTAAACACTGTTCAGCTTGATTCAAGATGACTCCTCCTTGACTCCAATATGTTACATGGTGTCAGAAGAGAGATTAAAAAACACAAAAGAACCCATGAATGAGAGATGGAACTGCAAAGACCTCCAGGAACGTTGAGACTAGAAGGTAATCTGTCTGAAAACTGGAGAGTCTGGATACAAAAGTTCGACATTTATCTCATCGCTAGCGGAATAGCAGAGAAGTCGGAGAAAGTAAAATGCGCCACTTTTCTCCATGTTGCCGATGACGCCATCAAGGTATACAACACGCTTGAGTTCAGCGATGATGTTGATAATCTGGACTACTTGAAAGAACTGTTTAAAAACTACAGTGAGCCTCGTAAAAATCTGACGTACCAGAGACATTTGTTTTTTCAAGAGTGCAAGGGAATACAGAGTCTATTGATGCATACGTCACAGATTTGAAAAACAAGGCAAAAGACTGTGAGTTTGGAGA
>NW_020852928.1:667606-691894 GCF_000972845.2 Larimichthys crocea
TTACTAAGTGGAAGAATGCATTCCTCGAAATTTGTTTTATGTGGACTAAAAAGACAAATCCTGAATGAAAAAAATTTCGAGTGATGCCATCTAAAGTAACTAGAAAGAGAATTCGTGAGTGTTTAGGCCCTAGTAAAAGACCCAACTTTTCCTCTAGTTACTGCCCTATAACGCCTGATCAATACAGGATATTAAAATAATCTCCAGGTGCTGTGCATCCCGACAGAAACATTTTACAACAGGCTTCATCAAGGGAAGACAGTCAACGAATAACATCAGACGACTATTAAATGAAATAACACCACACACATCATCATAGCTCATAGCACCACGCATCCAAGTGTCCCTAGACGCAGAAAAAGCATTCAATAAGGTTACAGGAATTTTTTTCTTTTGCCATCTTACAAAAGTTTGGTTTTGGAGAGGTTTGTTCTTTAACCGATAAGAACACTCTACAATGCACCCACACTACTGTCACCACCAACGGGATCACAAAGGTTCACACTTCACAGAGGCACAGACGGGAGCCCACTATCTCCATTACTTTGCCATCTCATTAAACCACTCGCTTGTGCCAGCCGCAAAACATAAAATAAAAGGAATCCACGCTGCCAATACAGAAACAAAATTAATTTGATATGCCGATGACATAGCTCTTATCTTCAAGATCCACCAAACTCACTACAGGAGGTGATAAATCACCTCAACAATTTTTCAAAAATATCAGACTACATTATAAACTGGCCAAATCAACCCTTCTACCTCGCACAGTCATCTCTCAATCATGGAACACTACACCAAGATACACAATCACTTTCACCATTGATAATATTAGGCATCTGGGTATTAACATTCTGGATGTCAATGTCAGAGTTAACCAGCTCAATTCACCCCTCAACAAAAAAAATTAGCATGACCTAAACGATGGTCACCTCCCCCTATCCTAATTGGTCGAAGCAATGATAAAAATGAAAGTTCTCCCACAGATTAACACCTTTTTCAATGACTGTTAAAACCACCATCCAAGGGTTCACAACACTGAATTTTTGCAGTCACACAGTTCTGCTGGAAAATAAAAAACAAAATCAGTCTTCCAGCTCTGCAGAAAAATAAACTCATACATCCAGGATTGAATTAGAATAGGAAAAATGTAAAAATCACCATTCCTTGGTCAAACATAAAAACCCACAATTGCTTTAAAATCTTACTCATCTCCTCAACCCTGACAGCCGACTTGCTATCAGTGAATCACAACTGACCCCTTGCATGTACGCACTCTCGCCCACAACTAGACTTTCAAATCAACAAATCCCCAATTCATTCACCACATGGGAACAAAAAGACACATATCTCCACCTCTATTCCAAAATAACAATGTATCACATTTAAGACCTAATCCAGAGGATTAGGTCATAGGTGGAAACTACCTTCAATTACTTTAAATATGGGTGTATATATGTGTATTATTTAATTAATTTTGTATGCAGTGTGTGTGTATGTGTTGTATATATATATATGTGTATATGTATATAAATATATGGGTCATTCCAGATTGGAGGACATTTATGTCCCACCCATCCAAATTTTGAATAATGCACACACAAAATACTAAAACATGTAGTTCTGAGTAAATTACTTGTCCTGAGACCAAATCTAAAAATGAGAGAAAACAATGCTTGAAAGGAGTTTTAACAATACAAAAATAGTCTGGAGGTACCCCTTAAAATGCCATTTTTCCCTTGTCCCATCCCCAAATGACCACTTTACCTCGTGCAACCCTGTTGTATATGACAGAATAAGACATTTTTATTTTACTTACATAAGTAAGTTTGTCCTCTTGGTTAGAAGTAACAGCTTGCTAAACAGCTAGCTTCTATTCCTGAGAAAAAGCTAACATTAGCATAGATTTGCAACCTGTTACCTGCAACCCTGTTACTGTAGTAGAGTAACAGGGTTGCACTACATTAACATGGTTGGACCTCCTCCACTTTACTCAGACTTTTAGAAACTATTATTTGTAATCAGTTCAACAATTTAGATTTTATTCCTAATGGTAGTCCAAATGGCTTTAGGTTCCAGCAACTACCTTGATTGGATGATTAACTTTATATAAATAAACTGATAGGAACCTAAATTAAATAAGAAGGCCGACCATGAGGCTCTGAAAAGCAGACACTACCGAGCCAAGCGTGACGCTGAGGTACAAGGAACAAATACTTACGCAAAAAGAGAAATGAAAAAATGTAGAAACAGGAAAAGTGCTCCAAAAGACCGCAGTGGAGAAGACAGAGCACAGGAGACCCAACACCACAAAAAAAAAAAAAATAAAACAGGAAAGTGTTGTAAAAGACCCCAAAACGAGAAAACCAAAAAAAACAAGGGAAAGAAAAAAAGGTTTGTTAAATACCCTCCAGTCACCCCTGAACCTCCAGCACACACCAGAAATCCCGTTTAGGGCAGAATATCCAGAATCTAGCCCAGCTCTCAACCTGGGACTTCAAGGTAAACAACAGTAAGGTTATTGAGTAATGTAAGTTAGTGTAAGCACAAAATGGCTGCTAAAGTATATTTTGCTGCAGGTGGAAATTGTTATGGAACAAAATTAATGCTTATGTTTTTTTCTTTTAGGAAAAGTGATGCTGGGAGGAGAAGAAAATGGCTGCCCAAAAAAAAAAAAAAAAGGAAGCAAGAGGAACTAGAAGAAAAGTTGAGAGAGAAGAACGGTGATTACTCTTCACCTGGAAAAATAATCTACCGCGACATCAGTGCATGTGTTCTGCAAAGGGGAATCGGAATGTAATTGCCAGAAAACTAAAAGCTTCAGCTTTAATCACACAGGACCACAAAGACCTAACACACAGCACACCAGAAGAATAGCAGTGGCATACTCCAGAGGTTGTGGGTTGTTGTGGAGAAATTGCTAAAGTCAAAGTCAATGGTGAAGTCAGAGGGAGAAAGTGTTCAGGAGCCTCTGATGGTCTTATGCTGTATTATTATTATTGACGCTTGGCCAAGGAGAACTAGGACACTCTCAGTCTCGCATTCCATGAACTCATGCTGGTGGTCACACTTTAAACCCTCATAGATGACGCCACAAATACTTTACGCCCAAATAGTCAAGGGAATGCATTTACCCATGTTCGTGTTCACCTTCACACAACTTAGTCTGGAGACACTGTTGTGTTCATGCTAATGGAACGTCAACAGTTAGCTATCTATTCTGTCTAGGAATGCAGCACAGGTCTCTTTGACCCTGGACACCACAGTGTTGAGATATGGTGGCCCTAGTCAAAGACAAACAATTAATACTGCAGAGGACCACAGGCTCACACGTGGACCTCGTGTAACCCAAAAAGAGAAATTCCATAACAGTGGTTAAAGGTGTGCCCTGCTGTAGAGGGCCACATTACCCAGGGATCATCCAAGAGGTGAATGAGACCCACTGCCAGGTGAAATGTATGCACAGAGTCGGGGAAAACCGTTGAGGGAGGATGTCCATTGGTATCCCTTTGATGATGCTGACCACATTCACTGCCCACAAAATGTTACCTCACGCCACACTGGCCATTGGCAGAAGACCAATGGAACACTCTGGTCAGGCTGAAGATAAAGTGGAATATTAGAAGACCGATGTTCTAAAGCAGATGACGTTTTTAGCTTAAGTGTTAAGTTAAGGTTAAATGAAATGATTTAGCTCACTGTTTAGTATGTTGATAGGCTAGGGCAGCCAGCCATCAAAGGTTTAAAAGCAAGTTCTAAACCAAAGGGCAAGTTTCAGCAAAATTTCTTTAATTTATTATGTTATTATTTCTTCTATTTTGGGGGTGTTAATTTGAGGAAAAGTGCAAGAGGAGGTATGAAATTATGCTTTGGGTGCTTGGGAATTTTATTTGCACTTTTATATGAGGATGCGTAATCAAAAATAATGTAGCTAGTTATCCATCGTACTTTATGCAACCCTGTTACCCGAATTTTTAACCCTGTTACCATAGCATTTTTTTTTAAAATCCTAAATTACTTTCCACTCAAAAGGTTTAACACATTTTCCTTAAAAAGGTTTATGCAATCATATGCAAAATGTGTTAAAATAATATGTACAAAAATACTGAAATTGTTAAAGTGAAACATGCCATTATTGAAAAGTTGGATGAGACAGATTTCTAAAGTTGTTCAAATTAATTTAAATCAAGTCATTAGTGATATCAAATGGTTATTCAGAGAGAATGTTAGTTTATTACTTAATGGAAAAGGATATATTTCAGAAATTAATAATGTACTTTTTCAGGTTGCTCAGTGTTGGTACCAGGGTGCACAAGTATTGTAACACCAAATAAATCATGTAATAAAAATTGCACATTGATTAGTAAGCTGAGCAATCAAGCCTTGATAGTTTATTACATATTATCGATGAATAGGTAACAGAAAATCACAAAAGTGAAGATTATTTTCAAGAATTTTGAAGCCCAAATGTCCCCCCAATCTGGAAGACCCATATATATTTTTTTCTTTTATGGTGATGTCGTTGTTGTTTGCGGTTCTTATTATGTATCATTAGTAGTTTTTGTGTTTGTTGTTGTTATACCATTATTTATTTATTTTTTCCCCCACCCTTACTTTCTCATCTTTCATTATGTAGGCAGGTGTGGTATTTGTGTAGATTATATGTGTACAATATATGAGCTGTGTGTGTGTGTGTGTGTGTGTGTGTGTGTGTGGTGGTGTGTGGTGTGTGTGTGTGTGGGTGGTGTAAAATGTTTTCCTAAAAGGGGGGGGCAGCATGGGCTGGGCCCGGGTCTTGTGCATGGACCGTGTGGGCGACCTGGCACGATACGGCACAGCACAACAAAATGTTTATTTAATTTCTCTGACCTTGCAGGATGAGCTGGGTCCTCACAACGGTCTGGGGGCTGCCCCACGAGCACGGCAACTGGGTAAATACAAATAGACATATAGTAATAAGAAAGAAAAGAGGGAAAAAAACTATGTAGAGATGATTCTGGGTTCTGCACACGGGTCCTGGCACGAGACCCCTCTGCTGTGCGTAGAGCAACTTTTATACCATATATAGATATATATTATTATAGATATATATATATATATATATATATAATAATATATATATATAAACAAAAAAAGAAATAAAAAGATGATGGCTGTTCTGATCCAGGTCCTTTACCAGAGGCCTGGGAGTTTGGAGGGTTCTGCGCAGTATCTTTGATGTTCCTAGGACTGCACTCTTCGGGACTGAGGCTTCAGATGTTGTTCCTGGATTGCGTGGAGCCACTCTCCTAGTTTGGTGGTTACTGCCCAAGTGCCCCCACTACCAGGGGACCATGCACAAACCCTTGACCTCAACATCCGTTCAGCTGCTCTTTCAACCCTTGGATACTTCTCAAGTTTCTCATGTTCCTTCCCTGAGTTGGCGTCAGCTGGGATCACCACATCTATCACCACTACCCTCTTCGCTTTATCCACCACCACTATGTCCGGTTGGTTAGCCAGGACCTGTTTGTCAGTCTGGAAGTTGAAGTCCCACAGTACTTTGGTCCTGTTGTTCTCAGCCACCTTCTGTGGTATGGCCCATTGGGATTTAGGTACTTCTATTCCATACTAGTTGCAGATGTTCCTGTATACTTCCCAGCCACTTGGTTGTGCCTCTCCATGTACGCTGATCCAGCTAGCATCTTACACCCTGCTACTATGTGCTGGACTGTCTCAGGGGCTTCTTTACACAGTCTGCATCTTGGGTCTGGTCTACTCTGGTAGATCCTGGCCTCTATGGCTCTTGTGCTTATGGCCTGTTCTTGTGCTGCCATGATTAGTGCCTCTGTGCTGTGTGTCAGTCCTGCATTATCCAGCCACTGGTAGGATTTCTTGATATCAGCCACTTCCTCTATCTGACGGTGGTACATGCCATGTAGGGGTTTGTCCCTCCAGGCCGTCTGTTCCTCCTCCTCTGCACCTTTATCAGGGTTCTGCTGCCTGAGACATTCACTCAGCAGTTCATCCTTCGGGGCCATCTTTCTGATATATTCTCGTATTTTCGATGTTTCATCCTGGACCATGGCCTTGACGCTCAATAGCCCTCGGCCTCCCTCTTTCCACTTAGTGTATAGCCTCAGGGTGCATGGAACCCTCCATGCATGGTGAGGAGCTTTCTAGTCTTGATATCTGTGGCTTCTATCTCCTCCTTTGGCCACTTTATGATGCCATGACTGGTAGAGCGTACATGTTGATGGCTTGGACCTTGTTCTTACCATTCAACTGGCTTTTCAGGACCTGCCTTACTCTCTGGAGGTATTTGGCTGTGGTTGACTTCCTTGTGGCCTCTTCATGGTTTCCATTAGCCTGTGGGATGCCAAGGTACTTGTAGCTCTCTTGGATATCACCTATGTTGCCCTCTGGTAGGTCAATCCCCTCAGTCCGGATCATCTTGCCTCTCTTTGAGACCATCCCACACTTGTCCAATCTGAATGACATCCCTATGTCATCGCTGTAGATCCTGGTGGTGTGGATCAGTGAGTCTATTTCTCGCTCGTTCCTGGCATACAGCTTGATGTCATCCATGTAGAGCAGGTGGCTGATTGTTGCCCCACTACGGAATCGGTACCCGTACCTGCTCTTCGTGATGATCTGACTGAGGGGGTTCAGGCCTATGCAGAACAGAAGTGGTGATAGCGCATCTCCTTGGTATATGCCGCACTTGATGTTGACGTGGGCAATGGGTTTTGAATTGGCCTCTAGGGTTGTCTTCCACATTTCCATTGAGTTCTGGATGAAGGTCCTTAGGTTCCTGTTGATCTTATACAGTTCCAGACATTCCAGTATCCATGTCTGCGGCATTGAGTCGTAGGCTTACTTGTAGTCAATCCAGGCAGTGCACAGGTTGGTCTGTCTCCTCTTACAGTCTCGGGTGACTGTTCTATCAACCAGTAGCTGGTGCTTGGCTCCCCTGGTGTTACTGCCAATTCCTTTCTGTGCCTCGCTCATGTATTGAGCCACATGCTTACTAATTTTTGCCGCAATGATGCCTGACAGGGCCTTCCATGTTGTGCAGAGACAGGTAATTGGCCGGTAGTTGGATGGGATGGGTCCCTTCTGGGGGTCCTTCATGATTAGGACTGTCCTGCCTTGGGTTAGCCACTCTTGGTGGGTCCCATCCCTCAGCAGCTGGTTCATCTGTGCTGCTAGGCGCTTATGGAGTGCAGTTAGCTTCTTCAGCCAGTACATATGGATCATGTCGGGGCCTGGTGCTGTCCAGCTCTTCATCTTTGACACTCTTTCTTGGATGTCTGCCATTGAGATGGTTACTGGTTCTTGTTCTGAGAGGTTGCTGTGGTCAGCTCTTAGGTCCACTAACCATTGGGCATTGGTGTTGTGTGATGCCTCTCTTTCCTATATGTCTTTCCAGTATTTTCCACCTCAGCTCTTGGCGGGTCTGACCGGTTGTTGTTTCCCTGCCACTGAGAGTACACCATGGCTGGTTCAGTGGAGAACAACTTGTTTATTCTCCTGGCCTCTCCCTCCTTGGTGTATCTCTTCAATCGGGTGGCCAGAGCTGTTAGTCGCTGTTTGGCAGTTTCGAGTGCCTCTGGTATGGAGAGTGAGTTGTACTTCCTGGGTACCCCTTTATTCACCATGTTTCTTTTCTGCAGTTCAGCTAGCTGGCTAACTTCTCCCCGTGCTGCCTTTATCTTGGCCTCTAATCATCTCTTCCATGGTGGGTACTGTTTGTTATGTCCCGAGCCCACCTTGTATCCAAGCATCTCCATGATTACTGTTGCTGTACTGTGTATCAGCTTGTTGGTCTCAGTGATGGTTCTTGTGGAGATTGTCTTCAGAGCAGCATTCACATCCACTAGTAGATCTTCTGAAGGTACTTGGCAACTCAGCTTCGGTATTCATCGGGGGCTCCAGGTTTCCAGTTGGGTCACGATCTTCCTTCTCAGGTCAGTAGCTCTTGTGTTGAGGCTGTTGGTAGCTGTTGGGGCTTGGTACCCAATCTCTGGCTGTGGGGATGATGATGATGAAGACATCTCCCCGCTGACCTGTTGCCCTGGCTCACTCTTGCCGTAGCATCGTTGTTGTATTTCATTAATCTCTAGTTGTGATAGTAGATTTCGATTACGGATGTTGGAACACTGGGCTAATAGCTGTTTCTTTGTTAGCCTTGATTGTGGGTTTCGAAGTATCCAATGGTCCCACATTCGCTGCATGTATCCCCTCTCTCTGGGATTGCTTGTATAGTAGCATTCCAGCAACTCCCTATTTTCTGCCCTCGTCCATTGGTGTTTTGTTCCAGTAGCCCATTTCTCATCAGTTTGCCCTTGTCCCCTAGCAACTGACAGACCTTGTTGACCCGGGTGACGTCTGAGCTGGTATGACTCTATCAATTATGTGTTCACTGCCTAAGCTAAGGACCCTTACTGGATGATGTTTGTACCGGGATTCGAACCCCTGTCTCCTGTGTCGTAGTCAGTGATTGTGATCGACAGTCATTGTCTTTCGCTTTTACAGACTGTTCCACAAGATGGCTGCAGGCACTGCCGCAAAGTCTGACGTTAGTGAAGTTTCATTCAATATTATCAAGGTTTTATTCAATATATTCAAAGTTTCATTCCATATATTCAAGGTTTCATTCAATATATTCAGACTTCATTCAATATATTAAAGGTTTCATTCAATAATTTCCTGAACAGCATGCCATAATAATAATCATAATCTCTCTCTCTCTCTCTCTCTCTCTCTCTCTCTCCCTCTATCTATATATATATATATATTATAGTATATATCATTAGATATATAGATATGATATATATATATATATATATATAGTATAAGATATATAAGCAGAGGTGTCAGTGAGCAGTTTTATTAGGGAACAACAAAAATCTCTAGACAGAGTGATATAACACAAAGGCTATGAAAACCTAACCAAACAAAAAACACTCCTAAGGAGGAAAAACTCTATCGGTTATGAAAAATTACCTAAATGAAAATCACTCACAAGGAGGAAAATCAAAAGGCTACAAAACTTTAACTTAAACCACTACTAGTAAAATGGTTAAGAAACAAACAAAAAAAAAACTCTCCTGAAAGGTGGAGGCTTGACAATTCTATACACTAAAACCAAGAACAAAAAAATTCTCAACTAAACACTAAGGAACCAAAAGCAAAACTAGGAAAGTTACAAAAAAAAAAAATCACTCTTACAAGGCTAAAAACTCACAAACACACACTGGGACTATGATCAGGACTGTGGAGCTGGCTTGGGTGAATGAACAGACGAAACCCTTTGGCACAGGACAGAGGGAGACACAGAACCTATATAGACACACACAGATGGGTAATGGGGAACAGGTGGAGACAATCAGGAATCACGGCAACAAGTGACACACAAGGGAAGGGCAAATGATCTGAAACGAGAGGGCAGGTAAATTTCAAAATAAAACAAGAAATGCCGAGACAGAACAAAAACTCAGCTTGACCTCACCGTGGTGTGACAGGGGTCGCCATAGTTATGCATATTATCTTTATTATTTATTTATTATTCTTTGCTTATTACTTTTATTTTTATTACTATTAGTGCTATGGTTATTACTGGTAATATTGTTTTTTTATTTTCTTCCCATAAGGTGCCTCTTTCCCTCTCTCTGATCTGTTATTTACTACATACCCACCCACCAACTTCATCTCATGTACTCATTGTTCATACAGCTTGCCTCTATCACTCTGTATCACTGTATTTGTCTCTGTATTTGTCCTGTTGTCCTATGTGTAAACACATATCGCACAAATAAAATAAATGTAAAAAATACTATACATACTATACTATACAGTACAAATACTTGAAACACCCTGTGAACCCTGTAGTGGTGGTAGGGATCAGGTCAGTTGATCAAAATGTTTTAACAATACATCCAATTGGTGATTAGATATTTCTATCTGGACTAAAATGGTGGACGGGCCAAAAGCCCAAAAGGCATTGTCTTCCGAGAGCCATGTTGTTAGCTGTCTTTAGACTAGCTTTTCAATAGAAAAAAATGCAGCCTTCTAATTAATTTGAGTGAGAGCAGTTGAGCGAAAAAAGATGAATTTAACTCAACTTTTGAGCCATTTAACATGGCTGTGGTAGCCAGTCATACCAATATATGCAAGTGCCCATTGCTGTAATTTGAATGTTTTCATACTGTTTACCTGAAGCGACACAGCCCATTGCTCCTTGCGTTATTTTAATGCAGGACTATTTCCAGTCTTTGGGTCACGTTATGCTCGATCAGAACTAGTTTGTTTACAGGTGGGAAATGAGTCCAGAATGCTTCAACAATTTAACAATGATGAAGGCTTGTAGTTATTCTGTAGTAATTCTTCTTGTGTGTTTCTGTGTTTCTGTGTCTCTTTGTAGTCATTTTAATTGTCTAACTTGTGTTTTTGTTTCTCTTTGTAGTTAATTATCTGTCCCTTTACAGTTATTTTATTTATCTTTGTAGTCATTTTAAATCTCTCTAATCTCTTTCTCTCTTATATAGTTTTTTGGGGGTCTTTTTTTCTTGTAGTCTTTTTACATCTCTTATACAGTTATTTTAATTCTCCTTGTAATGTTTTTGTATCTCTTTGTAGTTATTTGTTGTTTTAATTGTTTTTATTTTACATCCCTTTGCATCTCTTCCCATGACATTTTTTCAGGTGAACCATACTCTGAAGTACATTGTTGTTTGAAAAACTGGACCTGAACTTCAGTTTTGTTCACAGTAGAGGCTCCTGTCAAACGCTTGACTTGACAATAGAAAGCCATCAAAGAAAGCCTGATATACAGGGTCTATTCTATTGCACTGCTTTAAACAGTCTAAATTTTACCGTATTTGAATGAACAGGACTGTTCATGTAACTATCTCTGTGAGGTACATTTGTCTTGATTGAACAGCTGTTTTGAAAAAAAAACAAAAAAAAAACAATACTACCATGCTAATGTTGACCGATGACCACTGTGAGTCAAGTTATTTAACTCTAACTGCTGTTAAGCACTATGATGTTAACTGGTAGATTTTGTTGAGCTTGCTCAAGAAACGGGCATGTGATTGGCTGATAAGTGAAGTAAATTAATCATAAAAACCTAATAAAAAAATAAATCGACTTCCAACAGTGGAAAATAAGAGAATTAAATGTGCATCAGGTCTCTGTCTTCTGTCTTAACCACTCTTGACCTTGTTGTCTCATACGACATTGAAAATTCTAAATCATCCTCTTCTATCTGACCATTATTTAATAACCTTTAAATTCATATTCAAGTAGGACTATAGGCCTTAAGGCCTACAGACTTTTCTCAGTCCCCGTGCTAAAGGTAATGTACATCACATCTCCGGATGTAGAATTTGCATTGCAATATTTTACATTATTGTTCAAATTTCTTACTTGATTTACTATTTTCCATTGGGACTTATCGTTATCAAACTAAGGTGGGTGCAGCAGGGTACCAACATTCAAATCAGCTTTGTTAGCAGTTGCAACCATCACAGTTATGGTGGATATTGAAGTAGCTATGTTTATATTATTAAAATTCATTGCAGTAAATATGGTTGTAGTGTCTGTATGTGTCATGGTAGTTTGTCTTAGTAAGATTGGTTATTATACAATATTAATGGTATGACTGTGGAGTTACAGAGTACAAGCAGATTAGGGGGACTGCAACCTTGCTACAGATTAATGGGATGGTGTGTTTGCAGCCACAGTCTTCATCCTGCTAAAACGTGGGATTACTGTAGCACCCTCAGGGAAAGATAGCACCTTTAAGGTTGTTGTCTGGTGCAGATATGCTCTAATCATTGTTTTCAAAAGCACAGCACAGCTAAGCTAAGCTTTGGCAAGCTCATTACCTCCGAGCTACGCTTGTATAAAGCTGTCTGTGCTGGCGCTCAGGCCTGGGTGACCCTTGGAGGTCAAGGGTCAGCGTGCTTGGGTAAAGGAGGGGGCTGGTAGGTATGAGGGCTGAGGAGGGGATTCTATACAAGGTGTAAAAGTCTGACATGATTAATGTAGACTAAGATTGGGGGGGCCCTATTTTGTCAAACTCTGAAGGAGAGATTCCTAACCTTTTCAGATGATCTGTGGTGATGCAACAGTCTTTTTAAAGAGGAAAACAGGCTTCAGTACATTATTAAATGTAATGTAATATTTAAACAGATGCAGCATGTTTCTGAAAAATGTTTATCATAAACTTTGAAAGCAAGGTGACATAACATAAAAAAAGCTTTCCCACCAATCCAAAACAAAAAAAACATAACTTACTTAAATAAATACAAATACAATAGACCACCCTCCATATTCATGTGCAAACAATAAAAAACAAAAAACTAGTCAGAATAGTTATATAGTCATGTTGCTGCTTGCTGGTCAAGGGCTGTTGAAGATCCCTCTGACTCTGCTTTGACTGGACCTCCCAAGTATTTGAAAATTATTCCTGCAAAGATGAAAGCTCCTCCTCCTCCTATCAAGCAAAACTGATCAGAAGCAAATATTCATATCATATAACTGCAGCTATGTTGCACTAATGCAAAAATTCTGAATCTGTTTTTATATTAAACATTACAAAATCAGTGTCCCTTTAAAGCATACTACCAATTTCAAGGTTGTCACTTTCAGACTTTTTCTGTGTTTATCTCCACATTATACTTGTTAAAGTAATTAAAATTAAGGTAAATGAGTGATGAGCACCATATCATATAAAGCATATATTTTGCAGTGCATTACAAAGTAGACAACCTGCATCTAACTGATGATATAGTCTTAACCTGTATTGTTACCTAGGGCAGAACTAGTCTCATGCAGTATAGTACACTTTAAATTGACTTTAATTTCTGTTACAATGGTTCTTTTGAATTAGAAAGTACTACAATCAAAACTTAACTCTACTGTGGCAGGCAGGTTTGTTCAAATTAGTACTACTAGTAGTAGTAACAATAATAAGTCTAATAATAATTGTTTTTTTGATAAAATAGCATAGGTCTATGTTTGAGATACGTCACCCACTGGGCGACGATATTGCAGACATCACATACGTTTGCCCAACCACACACCCTCTACCAAGTGTAATGTGAGCTATAATCCGGCACACCGGTTGTCACTTAAGTCAATTTCGTAAAGCAAACTCCGGATAAAGCTGACTTTATTTACATGCAAACAATTGTAGCCCGCTAGCTGAGGTGACTAACATTTATCTGAGGCTAGCTGACCATTATGTCTCCCCTGTCCACCCCACATCAATAACAAAAGCCTTAGCTTTATCCTGTGAACAGTTTTATTATTTTTCCGTTTTTCTGCACCACACACAAGTCCATTTCGTTATAATTGGTGCCTAGCGTTATTCAGAGGTAGAGCGGGTCATCCACTAATCAGATGATTGGCAGTTGATACCAAGCTCCTCCAGTCTGCATGTCAAGGTGTCCATGGGCAAGATACTGAACCCCAAATTACTTCTGAAGGCTGTGCCATCAGTGTGTGAATATGTGTGAATGGTTAGCTCCTCAAATTAATGAGCAGTTGGCACCTTGCATGGCAGCTAATGCCATCAGTGTATGAATGTGTGTGAATGGGTAAATGAGATGTGTAGTGTAAAAGAGCTTTGAGTGGTCGGAAGACTAGAAAGGTGTTATATAAGTACAGTCCATTTACCAGTGGGTGGCTCTCAATCATCCTGTCATACCTGTCAGCATGACAGCCCAGCCCAAAGGTGATTTTTTTTTTAAAACATGTCTTTATTGGTTTTTGAGTGACAACATCTCGAACATCCCAAACAATTGGCAGCACAGAAAACAATAGCACAGACTTAAACAATACTGAAAAGGACAAAGATAAATAAACAATAAAATAAATACAGACATGAAAATATAAACAACAAAAATAAATAAATAAAAATAAATAATAAATAAATGAATAACAAATAAATAAACCTTACTAATCTGTCATCAAGTTACTGTGCACTGAGTGTTAGGTCACAATGTCCATTCCCAACATCAGATTAGATATTTTCCTTATTTTATTCTTCCACTGCCTCCTCTATATCTCCATTCTTCAACAGTTCAAGAAATAACTTCCAAATGTTATAAAATTCTGAAGCCCTCTTTTTAACAATATAGGTCAGTTTCTCAAGAGCCAGACTCAATGTTAAGTTATTTAACCAGTGGTTAAAAGAGGGGCAACCAACATTCTTCCAGCACAGAGCAATACAGCATTTGGCCTGTAGTAAACAGAGGTCAACCATTTTTCTTTCCTTACTGGATAAAGTACAGTCATCTGGATACATGCCTAAAACACATAGCTTAGGGCAAAATGGTACAGGGGAAGATGTGATCTGAGAGATATAACTTATCACTGAGCTCCAAAATTTATGAATCTCTTCACATTTCCATAAACAATGATATAATGTACCCTGATAACTGCTACACTTATAACATAGATCAGGTATATTAGGATCAAATTAATTTATTTGTACAGGGGAGATGTATGTCCGCATTATCCAATTAAATTGTATCATTCTCAATCGAGTGTTAATGGTTTGAGTGTGTGTTTTTAAGCATATTTGACTCCATTCGCTGAGTGAGATATCTTCTTGTAAGTCCCGTATCCACTCCTGTCTTTTACTCTCAGAGTTTTCCTTATGGTTTTCAACAAACATGTTATAAAACTGGGAGACCAATCTTTTACCAAAGCAGTTTTTTGTAACATGTGTTTCTAAGATGGAGACTGGAGGTTGTTGCACTGAATTGTTTAAGTGTGTCCGAATAAAACTTCTGAGTTGTAAATACTTAAAGAAGTGCTTCTGCGGGATATCAAACTTTGCCTTTAACTCATTGAATGACATTAGAGTACAATCCTCATATACATCCTGTAATTTTACTATGCCCTTGTTAAACCATGCTTTAAAACCCATGTCGTTCTTTGCCGGGGTGAAGTGATCATTGCCCCAAATTGGAGAGAAGCAGGACAACCCTTGGGAGTCATTCAACATTTTTTGTACTACATGCCAAACAACAATAGTGTTTTTTTACAAAAGGATTAGTAGTACTTTTCTTTAATGTTTTAAAAGATGCTGAGTATAGATAACTATTTAACGACAAACCTTTTGAGGACAGTTTTTCAATTTCTAACCAGGGCATGACAACATCTTTCGAAAACCAAAACATTGTGGACCTCAACTGAGCAGCCCAATAATACCATTCTAGATTTGGCAACTGTAGCCCTCCCCTATCATAAGGTAGATATAAGAGGGAGAGTCTGAGTCTTGTCTTCCTATTGTTCCATATGAAATTAGAAAGAAGCTTTCTGGTTTTAGGAAAAAAAGAAGGAGGAGGGGCCAGTGGAATTGACTGAAAGACATAAAAATTTAGGTAGTATAGTCATCTTTACTATGCTTATTCTTCCCAGTATAGAAAGAGGCAGTGTTGTCCATCTAGCAATCTCTTCCGAAACTTCTGCTACCATGGGCTCATAGTTGGCTAAACTAAGATTACCTATCTTTGGGGTTATTCTGATTCCCAAATATTTAAATCCCTCTGTAGCATTCACAAATGGGTGGGAAACTACAGTTTTTCTTCTTTCGTTTGCATTTAAAAACATAATAGCTGACTTTTCTTTGTTCACTTTAAACCCCGAGATACTACCAAATTGATTTAATACCTCTAAGAGAGCTGGTATCGATTCTGCAAGATGTGATAGGAACACAATAGTATCATCAGCGTACATTGCTGTATTGTGTACCATGTCCCCGGTCTTAATACCGTGAATTGAGGGGTGTGTTCTAATCGCTATTGCTAATGGTTCCATGGCTATTACAAACAGTAGGGGAGAGATTGGTGACCCTTGCCTTGTGCCTTGAAATAGCTCAAATGGCTGAGAGATGAGGTTATTAGTAGATACCACTGCAGAAGAATCCACAAGTAGAATTTCGACCCATCTGAGAAAGTAATCCCCAAACCCAAAACGCTTAAGCACCTCAAGTAGATAGGGCCATTCGACTCGGTCGAACGCCTTTTCCGCATCAAGTGATAGTATTGCGGTATCAGGGAACTCTTCACACTCGTGGATTATATTAAGAACTCTCCTCACATTATGGAATCCCTGGCGGTTTTGCACAAAACCATTCTGGTCTTCATGTATAACAGCTGGTAAAACCTTCTCTAGTCTCATAGCTAGAACTTTAGCTATAACCTTTGCATCCGAGTTTAAAAGTGATATGGGTCTGTAAGAACTGCTTACAGTCGAAGCTTTGCCTGGTTTTAGAATAAGAGTGATCAAAGCACTACGTAATGACGCGGGGAGGCGACCTGATTTAAAGGATTCCAAATAAACATCCAATAATGGGGCTATTAATTTCGCTTTAAAAGATTTGTAAATATCTATCGGAAGCCCGTCTGGACCCGAAGCCTTACCACCTCTCATATTTGAAATGGCGTTGGAGATATCATTCAGATTTAATTCCCTCTCTAATTTTATAGTTTTTGTACCCTCAGAAATACAGGGAATGGCCAATCCATCCAGGAAACTGTTTTGGTTAACCAGGTCTAGTGGGCTGTCAGAATTATAAAGGGTTTCATAATATGAAACAAAGGTGTTATTAATTTCTGTGGGATCTGCAGATAATTCTCCCTGTTCATTCCTAATTACATTAATGGCTCTGTCAGACTCAAGTTTCTTTATCTGCCAGGCTAACAATTTGCCTGGCTTTTCACCTTGATCAAAAAAAGTTTGTTTCAGTCTTATTAGACCATCTTCAGCCTTAAGCATGGAGAGCTCCTCGTATTTTGCTTTTAGGGTCAGTAATTCCTGTTTTTTTTGTGTTGAATCATCTACGATAACCTCTCTCTCTAGTTTTCTTATTTTAGCGTCTAATTCATTCATTGTCTGTTTAAATTTTTACATTTAGAGCTGGTGAAGCTTATCATTTGTCCTCTAATATATGCTTTAAAAGCTTCCCACCTAATGGTTGCAGTTGTTTGATAATACGCTGCTAATACGCGCCTCTGCTTCATCCATACGCACCGAGAAGTCCTGCACGTCCCTCTTAACATCTTGAATCGCTTTCAGGACCACATCCATCTTTGTGGAAAAGTCATTTCTGATCCCTTCGAGTATCTGAATAACACCTGTGTTATGGGCCAGTCCAGTATCCACGTCCACATGAGGCACGAGGGTAGCATCACCTGTCGAGTTAGCTAGGCTATTAGCCTCTGAGACGTCGTCGTCTTCCTCACACAGAGAAAAATGTGCTTTAGATTTGTTTTGTGCTTTCTTCGCCGGCATATTGTCGCAGGTATACAGTAATAAGTCGCCACAAGTGATAGTTATCACCGTTCATGTCGTTAAATGAGTATTTACAGGATTTTACTAGAATATCGCCAGGAGCTCACAAAAAGACGTGTGCCTAGTTCAGCGCCATAACCAGATGATTTTATGACTTATTTCACACAACAAATGGGGGGTTTGCGTGGCTACAAATAAAGACAGGTACTTTTAATTCTCCCAAAATATAATATAATATGATATGATACTGAACTTGCAGCTTGGGGGCCTATGCAGCCGCATAATCCGGATATGGCAAGAAAGGCTCTGATGACGATGATGACCTTTCTTTGATCTATAGTTCAGTATGAGATATAAATGGGCAGCCATGATGAGATGATGGAAATTACCAGCTGTCATATACAGAATAAGGTCAGGAAGCTTACAGGAAAACTGACCATCTCAACATGGAAATGGAACCACCAAGAAATGGTTCACTTATTAGACAAAGTCACTAAATAGCTAACATGAGGTACTTTAAAGTTGCAAATAAGATTTCCAACATTAGGTGTGGTTTAATACAACAGAAAACAGCAGGTAAGTACTTTGTCAAAAATCCAGCATTACAACAGTCAACTTAATTTGTCTTAATGAAAATGTCTCTCAATACTGTAATAAATATAAACCTTCATCTAATTTCATGCTGCACACACAACCGGTAGCAGTACACAGTCACAGTCACCTGCATGGAGGAAAGAACTATTAAGAGAGCTGCTTTGATTCAACTCAATGTCTTCTTAAATTGAATGGCCTTTTGGGCAGATTTCAGTCTAGCTTCAGACAACATGACAGCACTGACTGACTGCACTGATATAGCTCTTAAATTACATTTTCTTTTTGCTTTAACTGAATTTTACTTCAGTGTATATATTTTATTTCATCTTAGATATTTATAGTACCAGTCATACATTGTAAATTAATACTGAAGACATCATAACGACAACCCAGAGTTGAGACCAGGAAGCAGAGCTGCAGTGTTACACGCTTCTCTGCGCCTCCATTAGAGCAGTTGCCCACCCAGTTCTTTAGTATAGAGACTGTGTCTGTCCCCCGTCCACCTACATTATTTAAAGATAAAACAAACAGAGGAGGAGTTCATCATAAAAACTTAATAAAAATTAAATCAACATCTCCAACAGTCCAAAATAAGAGAATTAAATGTGGACTATTGAATATCAGGTCTTTGTCATCTAAAGCTGTCCTAGTCAATGAATTAATATCTGACTATGATATTGACTTGTTCTGTCTCACTGAAACCTGGCTGCAGGAGGATGAATATGTTAGCTTAAATTAATCCACTCCTCCGAGTCATTGTAATACTCATGTTCCTCGAAATACTGGTCGAGGTGGTGGAGTTGGAGCCATATTCGACTCAAGTCTATTAATAACTCCTAAACCTAAACTAAATTATAATTCATTTGAAAGCCTTGTTCTTAGCCTCACTCACCCAACCTGGAAAACTTTGCAGCCAATTCTATTTGTTACAGTATATCGAGCTCCAGGTCCTTATTCTGAATTTTTTATCTGAATTTGCAGAATTTGCATCAGGCTTGATCCTTAAAACAGATAAAGTAATTATTGTAGGTGATTTTAACATTCATGTGGACAACCACAATGATAGTCTTAGTACTGCTTTTATCTCTCTATTAGACTCAATTGGCTTTTGTCAAAGTGTAAATAAACCGACTCATTGTCTGAACCACACTCTTGATCTTGTTCTTTCATATGGCATTGAAATTGATAATATAATAGTCTTCCCACAGAATCCTCTTCTGTCTGACCATTTTTTAATAACCTTTGAGTTCATACTACCGGACTATAAGCCTTTGTGTAGAAGCTTCTACAGCAGATGTTTATCTGATAGTGCTGTAGCCAAATTTAAGGAAGTGATTCCTTCAGCATTGAATTCAATGCCATGTCTAACTGTAACAGAGGACTTGTCTGCTTCCTTTAGCCACCCACAAATAGACCATCTTGTTGATAGTATTACAGGCTCATTACGGACAACTCTAGACTCTATTGCACCTCTGAAAAAGAAGATAATCAAACAAAGAAGGCTAGCACCATGGTATAGCCAGCAGACACGTAAATTAAAGCAAGAGGCACGTAAATCTGAACGCAAATGGCGTGCCACTAAACTGGAAGAATCTCATCTAGCCTGGCAAGATAATCTCAAAACATACAGGAAGGCTCTCCGTAATGCCAGAGCAGCCTATTACTCTTCTTTAATTGAGGAGAATAAGAACAACCCCAGGTTTCTCTTCAGCACTGTAGCCAGGCTAACAGAGAATCACAGCTCTACTGAACCATCTATTCCTTTAGGTCTAAGTAGCAATGACTTCATGAGCTTCTTTAATGATAAGATTATAACTATTAGACACAAAATCCATCACCTCTTGCCCTCAACAGGCATTGATCTGCATTCTGATACAGCAAGTTTTGAAACAGCTGTAAAACCTGATATGTATTTATACTCTTTTTCTCCCATCGACCTTCATCAAATAACTTTAATCATTTCTGCAGCTAAGCCGTCAACCTGTCTCTTAGACCCCATCCCAACCAGGCTGCTCAAGGATGTTTTACCTGTAGCTAGTAATTCGTTATTGGATATGATTAATCTGTCTTTATTATCAGGATATGTACCACAGTCCTTTAAGGTAGCTGTAATTAAACCTCTTCTTAAAAAGCCCACTCTAGACCCAGAGGTCTTAGCCAACTACAGACCGATATCAAACCTTCCCTTTCTGTCTAAGATACTTGAGAAAGCTGTAGCTAATCAGCTGTGTGACTTTCTCCATAACAATAGTCTATTTGAGGATTTTCAGTCAGGATTTAGAGTGCATCATAGCACAAAGACCGCATTAGTCAAAGTTACAAATGACCTCCTAATGGCATCAGACAAAGGACTCATCTCTGTACTTATCCTGTTAGATCTTAGTGCCGCATTTGACACCATTGACCATCAAATTCTTTTACAGAGACTAGAACATCAAATTGGCATCAAAGGAACTGCCCTAAGCTGTTTTAAGTCGTATTTCTTAGATCAATCTCAGTCTGTTCACGTCAATTATGAATCCTCCATGCATACCAAAGTTTGTCATGGAGTCCCACAAGGTTCTGTACTAGGACCACTTCTATTCAGTTTATATATGCTTCCTTTAGGCAACATTATTAGGAATCACTCTATCAATTTTTATTGTTATGCTGACGACACCCAGTTATATTTATCGATCAAGCCTGATGAAACCTATCAATTAATTAAACTCCAAGCATGCCTTAAGAATATAAAAAGTTGGATGACCTACAGTTTCCTGATGTTAAATTCAGACAAAACACGGTCAACACTTTTAAGAGTAGACTTAAGACTTTCCTTTTTGATAAAGCCTATAGTTAGGGCTGGCTCAGGTCACCCCTTAGTTATGCTGCCATAGGATTAGACTGCCGGGGGGTGACTTTCCTCTCTCTCTCTCTCTCTCTCTCTCTCTCTCTCTCTCTCTGTCTCTCACCATCTGTAAACATTCATGTCTCATTAATGCATGTTACTAACTAAACTTCTTCCCCAGAGTTTCTGTGCTCTGTCGTCCAGCAGGTTCTCGTGGATCGTGGCTGCTGCTGTGATCCTGCACGATGTCCACTACATATATTATTACTGTTATTATTGCTACCATATCTGCTACGGTAATCATTTAATCATTCATTGTTATTTATTGTCATTTTATCATTCATTGTAATTGTACGGTCTAGACCTGCTCTGTATGAAAGTGTCATGAGATAACTTTTGTTATTTTATGGCGCTATATAAATAAAACTGAATTGAATTGAAAACTGCAGAGTGAAAGAAAAGCAGCCAACAAGTGCTCAGCATACATAGGAAGAACTTCCTTGTGCGGCCGCCCCGTGTGCAGAGGCCACAGTCCTTGCTGCAGCTGGCCCCGGTTCGAATCCTGCATCAGACGGCCCTTTACTGTGTGTCATTCTCCCTCTCTCTGTTTCCTGTCTATCTTCAGCTGTCCTATCACATTAAGGCCAAAAAAAACAAACAAACAAAAAAAACAGTAAAGAGCCAAATGTTTCTGTCAGATTGATTATCTTGTTTTACAGACTGAAGGAAATGAAAGCATTTTGTAAGAGGGAAAAGTATAGGAAGGTGGATGTAAGACAGAAAGAAAAGGCTGAGAAAATAGACAGAGAAAGGAGAAGATGGACAGTAAAAGGAGAAGGGACAGAACTCAAATTGGGGCAAGGGCTGTGTGTGTGTGTGTGTGTGTGTGTGTGTGTGTGTTGGGGGGAAGTGGCTCTTGCAGCTGTCATGGGTTGGGCTTGCGATGCCTATGATCAACTAACCATGAAATCTGCCCTGCAAATCCCTGCATTCACACACACACACACACACACACATTTCTAGTGTACAGCATTTATGTTAAAATTTAGTTGAAATTTAAAGTGAAAACTGGTGTATTTGAGAATGTATGTGCTATGAATATAAAAGAAAATCACCACCAACATGGTAAATGCAAATTCCATCCACATTGGCTGATTTGCATAATCAGCATGTTTGTTTGTAATGGACACAGTAGAAGAGAGTAGTAACCAGAGATTAAATTGGGCCGGAGCTCTCCGGAGCTCAGCTCCGCCTCCTCACCTCGGCAGTACAGCCAGCAGGAGCTGAGCTCCCTCTGCTGAGGTGTTTATAATAATCATTGCCGTAGCTACTATTACACAACTTTTTAAAATCATTAGTTTGGACCTCCTCTCTTTTACCATGTCAAATATCAGTAGGCTACATCAGTCTGTTCACTCATTGCTGTTTCCAGAGTGCTGTGTCAGAGCTTCATTATTGAATCCGTTCCGCTTGTAAGTCCTATTTGGAAAGTTGTGAATTAATTGTAATGACTGCCAACTTCTCATATTTTGATGTTGTGACATGCAAGAAAGTTTAGCAAACAACTGATTTGATTTGATCTAGAATTATGGTGTGAGATGTAATCAATCAGGTGAATTTATGCTGTGACATGTAAATAAGTCATGCAAATTAAAGAATAAATTGATCGGATGTAAATAAGTATTGTTAATATGTAAATTGATGGTGTATATTGTGTACAAATTGCAGTGTAGATTGATTGTGAAATGTAGGCTAAATAAGTTACCAATATGTGAATTGATATGAGATATAAATAAATAGGTTATAAATTGATAAAATATGTATTAAACCCATGGCGCGAGGTAAATACAAATGTTTTGAGAGATACTGAGTACTGTGAGTGAAGAAGGACCCCCCCTCCTTACAGAAGCCAATTTAACCACTGGTAGTAACGTGGGGGCTAAATATGTTTGGAACTACAAAACGAACTTTCTTCTGGGATTAGCTAGCAGCAGCTTTGACATGTGCAAATCATTTGCAGTCTGGATGTAGAGGGGTAAACATCTCTTGCTCTGACTGCAGCTGGGAGGGACTGCCGTGAGGGACCAGGCTGCCTGTGACTCCCCGCTGCATGTTGAGAAGACAATACGTTCTTTCACACCAAAAAAAGTAGCTAGATTTGTCAGAAATACAGAATCAGAATCAGAAATCAGAAATACTTCATTAATCCCCGCAGGGAAATTGTGTTGTCGCTAGTCGCTTTAAAGGTTGCTTGAGGGGTCTGAAAAGTCGCTAAATATTGTGACAATGTTCACTAATCACTGTTTGGTTCATGATGAATCAGTCACCAAACAGGAAAAGAACAGACTGCAACAGACCGTCTGCAGAGAGAGAGGAAATTATTGGTGCCTGCCCTCTATCCAGGACCTGTACCTGTCCAGAGTCAGAAAATGGGCAGGTAACATCTCTGCAGACCCAACACACCCTATTTGACCTAATGCAGGCAGGTGTGACACATTCATGCTACACTGAATTCAGATGAAACTGCTGTCATAGATTCACAGGGAGGCTGGCTCAGGAGGTAGAGTGGGTTGTTCACTAATCAGATTAATTGATTGGCTTGATTCCTATGGAAGAATTATCCTATCTTTATTCAAGAGTGCACATTTTCAGTTTGAGAGCATGATTTCTCCTTCTCGTGCTCAGATTTATTGTCCTCGTGCTCACATTTTGTGCTCACACTCAAATCTAATGTGCTCGCACTCAAAACATGTCCTGTGCGCTCAGATTTTTTCTGCTCACGCTCAAAACAGCTCGTCCTCTCAGGTTGAAGTGTCTGCTCAGACTGAAGGATGTCCCGCCCTGCACTTAAATTAGTGTGTTTCACCAGCCAATAGGGAGACAGCTAGGGTCTGGCCCAATCTTGGGTGTGTTCCTTCACGGTTTTTGGGCACTTCGCAGGGGCGGGTATATGGTCTGTTTGTAAAACTGCCTCTCTTAAAAATACACCAGTTTACCATACTAGCCAGCTATTTGAATTGTCACCTATTTAAGACGCCAGTTTATTTATGTATAATGAATCTTAAATAATCCTAAAAAGAGTTATCGTCGTTTAGACACCGTATGATTCCATTTATCGTAGACTGTTTCTAATATAATATATTCTATTTTGAACCATGGGACGCTGGTTCGCAAGCCGGCCCTTGCACTCTTGCTGCATGTCATATTATGATTTTAAAATAAAATTAATTAATGACTGTTACAGTAATAGAATTTGTGTAATTCTCTTATTGTAACGTTTAACAAGAGATGATGGGTGAATAGGCTAGGCTACATATATATACGTAGACGCATTGAGCGCTGAATCGTACGTCGTAAATAGGCTACCAATGTTATCCTCAAGTCATTATCATCATAGCGTATTTTATATTATACCTTTTTAATCAAGTAGCCTAGCCTATTTACCCATTAGATTTGAGTGTGAGCACAAAATGTGAGCACGAGGACAATAAATCTGAGCACGAGAAGGAGAAATCATGCTCTCAAACTGAAAATGTGCGCTCTTGAATAAAGATAGGATAATTCTTCCATAG
>NW_020852928.1:691904-702396 GCF_000972845.2 Larimichthys crocea
CACAACTGAATGTGAATGATTAGTTAAACGGAGGCACAACAATAACCCCAAGAAATGAGATGGACGCGCCTGTGCGTAAATTGCGCAGAAACTAACACGTCAGAGTCACTAATTCCTTGCCTTTTGGCCGCAACTGCAGCAATAAAAACGCTATAATCCAGTTAATGCAATCAATGTCCTTCAATTGATAGCAACGGCAACCCGCAACCGTCTCCCTGGACATGGAGGTGCGCAAATAGTTTTTAATTAGTTTTAGCTTTGAAAAGCTTCGCTCGCCTTATGCCACCGTTATTGGAAAAGTCAATAGGATCCGGAGCGCAATCTCACAGTTAGGGAAAGTTCCTTCCTTCAATCCCTTTGAGGTAACGAAGTGTTTTTATTGCTGTAGTTGTTCCCTTTGGGATTATCTCTCTAGTATCTTCAACTCTCGGACTCGGAGCGCTGTAACAAAATTGATAATGTGGTCCAGCTCAGCTGAATTGGGCACAAGCGTCATTATAAAATATTTGTCAACCACAGATAGCCTACTTATTATCCTCATTTCTCACCTTGGACTTCATTCACCGTCATCCTCAGTGCGCGCCTTAGTCTTGCTGTTGTAGAAGCCAGCTAGGCTCTGCCACAGTGTCTGTGTGCGCGATGGAGATGCTAAGTTGTTGCCACCGCTTCTGAGTGTGACAAATACACCCAGCATCCCCGCAGTGATGTGTGAATTTTTTATTTTCTTAGACTCCGATTCGTGCTGCAAAATCGGGTCGCGTTCTCTTGCCATTGATATGTTTCCCCCGCTTTAAACCCCCCCCCCCCAGCGACAATGAAGAACCCGCTTAATTCGTTTTTTATTTTTTTTATTTGTTAGTTTTTATGTGACATGTCATTGATACAAAATCATACATAAATATGGGACGGCTCTGCTCCTCGGTGAGCAAGTGCTGTTTACCGCTGTTTACAACTTGATGGAGTAACAGCGGGGACGACCAATCACAAGAAACGGCAGAGCCAATCGAAGAGCTTGTGGGCGGGTCTAAACTAAGGAAGACAGGCTTCAGCTTGGGCGGCTGTTTCCCGCGTACGTTAGTAATAAGCTAGCAGTAGTAAATAAATAAAGAAATAACTTTTAATAGTATGAAGTGATACAAGGTAGTGTAACACTGTAGAAATTCAGAGTGAAAAGTAGAATTGTAGAGAGTAATAGGTAATAGTACAAGATCTTGGTGAACTGTGTAGTTTGACTGAACTCTGTAGTAGAAGGAGAGCTAGTTTAAGGTAGTCTCTCTGTGTGTGTGGGGCGGTGTGTCTGGGTGTGTCTGTCTGTGTTACTGTGTGTGTGTGTGTGTGGCATGCTTGTGTCAGATTTTTATTGTTTGAACACGATGATGTCGATCTGTTTACTGAGCGTCTGGTCAGTGTCTGTGTGTGTGTGTGTGGTGTCTGTGTTACTGTGTGTGTGTGTGTGTGTCTGTGTGTGTGTGGTTGCATGCTTGTGTCTGTAGAAATGTTCTAATGAGTTGAATCTAAAAAAATGTTGAATAAAAGTTAATAGTACAAGATCCTGTTGAAATGTGTAGTTTAATTAAGTCTGTAGTAAAGTACAAGTCATTTAAAATTGTAGGTCTGTATAAAGATTTGAAGTTGTATAATGGATGTTGAAATGGTATAATATTGTAGAAAAAGTTGACTAATTTGTAGAATATTAATAGTAGAAGTTTGTAAAATAATAGTACAAGATCTTGGTAAACTGTGTAGTTTGACTGAACTCTGTAATAAAGGACAGTAGTTTAAATTGTAGGTCTGTAGAAGGATTGTAAAAGGTTAGATGTAGAAGTAAAATAGCTAATGTCGTTATATAATTTATTTCGTATACAAAATTTGTGGAAGTAGTGAGAGCTGTTAAGAAGAGTTTTAAGTCTTTTATTTTGACAGGAACTCTTAGTTTGAAGTGTGTGTTAATGTTTGTGTGTGTGTGTGGGTGTGTGTGTGTTGTGTGTGTGTGTCTGGCCATTTTAACACAGACGAGTGCAAATTACAGTGCCAAGAACTACTAAAATGGCTGCCCTCGGCTCCCGGCTCTGGCCCCTCCCCCCCTCTCTTCTTCCTTCAAGTGGCCTGAGGTTGCAAGCAACCAGGACCAACTGTAATCAGGGGAGAAGTTTGCACCTTTAGAATGGTCAGTTAGAGACTGAGAGAAAAATGGGCTGAGACCTCCCTCGAAAAGGAAGGACTCTGACCAAAAACCGTATTTTCCAATCATTGAACCGGCTTAACCTGAGGCACGATGAGACCTTCCTGTCCGTTTACATATTCGGTTTGTGCGATAAATGAAGAAATGTGCCCTCAAGGAGCAAGAGAGAGAAACGTTACTTCTGCTTTCTCCAGGAAATTCCCTCCTTTTTTTAAAATGGGAGTAGATGAAGGCTGTTGGCGGGAGTAAAGTCGACATAGAGCCCATCAGGAGCCAAAAACTATATGTCTGAACAGCTTTGGCAGGCGAATGTGAAGTGATACAACAAATTTTTGCTACGTTTTATGTAGAAATCGTGTCTGTAGTGGGGCATTTGAGGCCAGGGTAGTGAAATCCGTTTTATTTTTTCACTGATTTTTCCCCCCCCTCTCCACTCTAGCTGATGATGTCACCCACTCTAGCACAAACATTCCACCACATACACACCCATTATAAACCCAGAAATTTGACTAAAAACCTGCTCAAATTTGAGCCTTGATAGTTTAAAAACGGTAAAAGATTTTGAAAAAAGTTAAATACGAGTTTAATAATTGAAGAATTTGTGTACAATTTGAATGAAGTCTGTAGTAGTAGTAGAACTTGTTGAAATTGTAGAATGGTTTGTAGAAGTTTTGTGTAGAATGATTGAAGTTTGTGTAATGCCAGGGGGTTTTAAATAGGAAAATATTTGCAGAAAAGTTGAATAATTTGTAGAATTTAATAGTAGAATTGAGAAAAGTAATAGCAGCAGTGGCATGAATGAGCTGAATCTAGTGGTATAATTTTTATTTTTGTGGGACAAAATTTGTAGGAGTAGTAGCGGGACAAAAAACGTACGGAAGAAGAAAAATAATAATAAAGATGTAGGATAACAATAGTGTGGGAGCCCTTCAGGCACCCACACCAATAAGCGCGGTGGATAACATATAGTGTGCGCTTCCAGGCACACCATAAGCCCGAGAGGTTTTAAAGAGTGTGCTCAGGGCACACTCAATAATAATAATAAGCCCAAGAGGTTTTAAAGAGTGTGCTCTTTCAGGCACACTCAATAATAATAATAAGCCCTTAAGGTTTTAAAGAGTGTGCTCTTTCGGCACACTCAATAAGCGCGGGGATAACATATAGTGTGCGCCTGCAACACACTCATAAGCGCGGTGGATAACATATAGTGTGCGCCTTGCACGCACACTCAATTATGCAGATTGTGAAGAAAGAAAAGTAATTTAAACATGTACCTCACCTTCTAAGAGCAGGTTAGAAAGAAATGACCAGTGGATTGCGTGTTGTAGACAAAGCATTGACTTTCCAGTTCAAACGTAGCTTTAAACACGGGGGAGGGACACCACGTCCTTGGTTTGACTTCTCTGATGAAACTATATGTCAATAGCTGCGAACTAGACCAGACTTTAAAAGTACTTCAAATTTGTGACTGGAAGGGCAAGTCAATTTTAGCCACACAGAGATTCCCAGGTGTTTGCAGTAGATAGTCACCTTAGGGATTAAGGCACCTCGTGCTCTGAAAAGCGGAGATGAGTCGTCATTTTGGGTCTGAATTACTCAGTCATTTCTCTAATCTTTCTGCTCGAGAGAATCGAATGATTAATATCACTATAGCTATTGAAAGTATTACAAAAATACTTATAGACTCCCTCATTCCACATCCCATTCTTCTGAAGGGCGCCCTGAATGCTCTGTCATCGTACCTAAGGTTAAGTGACGGCTTTATTTATTACTTATCTGTAGGTATCGGTGCTCGTTTGCAATGTGTCAGGTGTATCCACTAGGGCTGGGTACCTCTAGGTACCCCACGATACGATACTGGTCACGATATTTCACCCACGGTAACGATAATATCACGAATTGCGATTCTGCGATTATCGATATATTGGAGGAAATTTCACCCACGATACATCACGATATCTGTGTTATCTGTGAAGAAATTCAGAATTTATTTATTAATTGCACTGAATCCATTTCACATGAATTTCATATGAATTGCACAAGAAAAAAAACAAGAATCAAGAAAAAAAACAAGTAAAATAAATTGTACTGCACAGTGTACAGAATGATGTAAGTAATGTTTCAATTCAATTTGAATTAATATGTTCTGCAAAGAAACATAAAACTAGAAAAACAAATAAATGCAGAAAACACATTTCAGTGCTTAGTTATCAACTAAGTATCTGTAAACAATGGACACAGTGCTGCTGAACAAGCAAGAAACAATTTGTTTTATGAAAACTTTGGTCTTTGTAAACACATTTAATCTATGCATTTAACCTATGCATTTAACCTATGCATTTAACCTATGCTTAATATTTAACTTCTGTAAGATTCAACTAAATCTGTAATGTGCAAACATTTTAAAACAGCATATTCTTCTTCAGGATGAGCAACGGGTCAGCAGGCTCAGAGGTGAGACAGCTCCTTGAGAGCTGATTATGTCACCTGCTGTAGAGAAGACACGTTCCGCAGGTACAGGTCCCTGGGACACACAGATGTCTTTTGGCCAGCTGGCAAGGAGAGGGTAGGCTTGAGCATGAGACTTCCACCAGTGCACGGGTCTAGTCAGTGCGATTGGTGGAGCATCTAGGTATTGCTTGACCTCTCTTTCTGCCAAGGAAGAAGCCGTCAGTCGTTGGGGGGTCATCTTGATGTCTGACCGAGGAGATCAGTGAGACGCAGACTTCCTCTTCCTTGGTGTGTGTGACCTCGCTGCGCTGGTCTCTGGAGTCTGGTGGTCAGGGCTCCCCCCTGTCGTCAGGCTCCCTTGAAATGAATCCATGTCTGCATCCTCTTCCGTAAGAAAATGGACAGTGATACCATTTACAATTCTAGTTTAAACATGGTTTTTGTGGTAAACAAGTCACAAATTTATTATATACTATTTCTATGAATTACATTCTCTGCATGTCTTTTTAATAACAGAACAATAACTTCAATTATAGAGATGTATTTATTTAGTTAAATAGATTTAATGTATGAGAAATGATAGATACTAGTTTAAAAATGGACGAAATTAGCAAAATAGCCAGAAAGATAATAGCACCTATGTATGTCAGAAATCATCATCATAATACTTCTGACCTAGAACAGCCATTTCCATTAATTTGGTGTTTGTGTCCTGGGCGTCTTCTGGCAATAGGAACTGCAGAGACTTAAACCTGGGGTCTAAGGCTGACGCGATGCGCAGGAACTTTTTGTCCTCCATAGAGTCATAGCGTCTGGACAGGTCTTGGTGGATGGCGGTCTTCATCTCTCTAACGAGGGAGGAATCTTCAATGGTGGCAGTGGTGTCACTCAAAAGCTGGGCAAGGAGTGGAGCAATTATGGAGATGGTTGGGCTCTTCTCCTCGCACATGATTTTTGTTGCCACCAGCATTGGCTTGAGGGCTTGCACAACCTGTTCGGCATTTGAGATGTCTGTCTCAGTCAGGGTGCAGATGTCAGTAGTGCCCTTTCTTACCTAAATGAAAGAACAGCATCTCATAAGCGCTGTTCCATCGTACAGCAACATCTGTGACGAGCTTGTGATGTGGCAGCGCAAGCATCCTTTGGTTTCTCTTCAGTGCATCGGCGGCTGTAGTGCTTCTGTGAAAAAACGTCGAAATCCTGCGGACTCTCCCGGTCAGTCGAGCAACAGCTGGCACTTTCAGTGCATGTAAGTGCAACTCTCTCAGCAGACTGAAGTGCGTTTTCAACTTTTGCTTTCGTCTCGGCATACAAAGCGGGAATTGCTTTCTCAGTGAAGTATTTCCTACACGGTATGTCATATCTTGGTTCCAGTGTATTTAACATTCGGCGGAAACCTTCATTTTCAACCACACTGTATGGTCTGAGATCTTTGCAAATAAAGCAAGCAATGGACTTTGTAATACTTTCAGCCCTGGTGGACCCAGAAGGAAGCTTTGCTTTAAATACAGCGTTGATTGTAGGCTGGCTAGCGTTGCTAACCGACGCTGTCTTCTCCTCCGCGGCAAGCTCGGGATGATGATAGATCAGATGGCTATGCATGTTCGATGTGTTGCCCGTGTACTTGACCTTATGGCGGCAGCTCTTGCAGATTGCAAACTCTTTATCGAGCGTTCCACTGTCAGTCTGGTAAAAGCCGAAGTGGGCCCAGACTTTTGATTTGAAAGTAGACGGAGCATCTTTCACCGGATTTGGTCCGTTTCTGTTTTCGTTTTGAACTCCACTGCCTTCCGCCATTCCCCAGTTTGTGTTTCCCTCTTCTTCTTTTTTTCCCACTGACTTGCTGTAGTGGACTTAATGCATGAGCGCCCTCATGTGATGTCTTGAAGTAGCGACTGTAGATTAAATCTGCGGCTTTTGTGAGAGAATCTGTATAGAACTGCTTTATGTTTATTGTTTAAATACCGGTATTTTGCGTCAGCATATAGATAACGTCCAGCAAGACGAGATATCGCGATAGGTGGTAATATCGGTGTTATGGCGCACCCCTAGTATCCACGTTGTTCTCTCAGCTATTCGTACTGCTGTGGGTGTTGAGAGTGTACTGAAATGGACCCTCCCACCTCGGAGAACTCCAGTTCTTCCGTTTAAGCGTCTTGGAAATACCAATCTCCTGGTTACAGGTATCTCCTGGTCAAAGACTGGCTCTGTGGGTGGAGAGAACTGTAGACATAATTTCTTTGTTTTTCAACATTTTGCTCATATAATCTACAATTGTTTCGGTCCATTCGTGTCATCTCCCTTGAAATGAATCAAAGGTACTCTAAAGGTCTACCATACAAAATTTCAAAAGGTGACAATCCGGTAGTATTAGTTTGGATGTGAAGACTCAGCATTACTGCTGGCAAACATGTGTTACCCATCTTTCCTGTCTCGTCCATGGCTTCCTAAGTTTAGCCTGGATTGTACCATCGCCTTTCCACTAGTCCTGCTGATTGTGGATGATAAGAACAATGGTATTTCATTTTAATGGAAAACAGTTCACTCAATTTAGCAATTACATCATTTCTGAAATGTGGTCCATTATCACTATATAAATGTGGTCCATTATCACTATTTATCACTATATATATGATTTCTGGAACCAAAATCTTGGTGGCAATATGTGTTGAAAAACTTTAGCTACTGTTATTGCATCATTTCACTTGGTTGGAATAACTTCAATCCATTTTGAGTATAAGTCTATGATCACTAGACATACTTCTTATTTTCACATTTGTTTAATTCAATGAAATACATGCATATCGTAGGGATGGATACTGAGCATTAGGCATTTTACCTGGTCTTGGTCTTAATCTGCCTTGGACATTCTGCTTTCCACAAACTAGACATGATGCACAAAATTTTTTTTGGTTGCATAATTTAGGAATCCATATGCTGTATATATTTATTATAGCTCATACATCCCCCCTGTTGACGCATGTGTTTCCATGTGTCAATACTGCTGCAAATCAAATAAATTCTTTGGAAGTATGTACTTGCCCTCTGGTCATTTCCATAACTCATTATCAGATAATATCGCCCCCCTGTTCATCCAAGATCGTTTTCTGATTCAGGCGTTTTCTGTTGAATATCTTTTAAGATGTCATGGTCAATGTGTCTCGTCTAGCAGCAGCTATCTTTGCTTCCTCATCTGCTTTCCGATTTCCGTGAACCAAGTCTGTACTGTTGTGTGGGCTGCACACTACAAACTGCTATCTGAAGTGGTAGTTGCACAGCTTTAATACGGCTAAAATCAGATTGTAATAAAAATCGATTACACTGTGGATGTAATCATACCTCTATTTTCCACTGTTGTGCAAAAACATGTAGGAGTATTAAAAGCATATGCACTACAGTATAGACAGTTATTCTCTTTCCTGCTCCTAATTTGCATGCTTCAGTTAGTGCAATTAGTTCTGCTGCTTGAGCTGAGAAGTGGGGCGCAAGGGCTTTAGATTTTAACACTTTGTCTATAGTTACCACTGCATATCCACTACTGTTAGTCCCATCTAGGTTCTTTTTGCATGATCCATCTACAAACATCACTACATCCGGATTTTGTAATGCCACATCAGTTAAATCCGCTCTTGGCAACACTTTTTCTGTGGTTTCAACTACACAATCATGTTTAACGCCTTCTGTTTCGTTTGGTAGTAGCGTTGCTGGATTTAAGATTGTACACCTTTCAATAGTTAGATGAGGCTGAGGAGGTGGACAGTCATACAGTTTAGATGTCTAGCTGGAGACATGAAGGATATTTTTGACTGTGTCAGTAGAGCATCTACAGCATGTGACACCTTCAGTGTTAATGGATGTAATAAGACAATTGTAGCTGAACTCTGTATTACTAAGGCTGCGGCCTGTACAGCTGGCAAACACTGCGGCATTGCCTGGCTATTGGATCTAATTTAGACGAATAGTATGCTACGGTTCTAAGTTTTCCCTCAAAAGGTTGGGTTAGCACCCTGGTCATGAACCACTTTCTAGCATCACACATTTGTATAAATGGTTTCTTATAGTCTGGGAGTGCTAAAACTCCTGAACTCACTAGTTATTGTTTTACTTGTACAAACGCATGTTCTCCCTCTGGAGTCAGTGGATCACATCATTAGCTGCCATGGGTTGATCATAGATAAGCATTTGAAGTGGATGTGTTACTTCAGCATAATTTGCAATCCATGCTCTACAGAAGTTAGTCATTCCAAAAACAAAAATCATTTGTTTTTTGTCTGCGGTTTGGGTGCATGTAATATCGCAGTTTTCCTATTCTCATCTAGGTGTTTACCTTCAAGAGAGATATTGAAACCTAGATATTTCACTACTTCTTTCCATAACTGCAATTTTATTTTACCACTTTGTGGCCCTGTTTTGCTAAATATTTAATAGAGCAATAGTGTCAATTCTGCAGTCCTGCATTTTTCTGGGCTAGCAAAATATCATCAACATACAATAATAGCTGACTTCCTCTTGGGGGAGTAAATTGTGCTAAGTTAGATGACATTGCCATTGAAAGATGGTCGGAATTTCACAATATCCTTGTGGGAGTCTTGTGATGTATACTTTTTACCTCTACCTGAAATGCAAACCAAAATTGATCTTCTTGTGAAGTGGTATAGAGAAAATGCATTAGCTAAATCTACCATGTAAAATATTAGCTTTTGGATTGAGTTCATTTAACAGAGTGTGTGGGTCTGGTACAAGGGAGCACGTGGTATTATCGCTTTGTTTACTGCTTGCAAATCCTGTACCATCCTCCATCCTATCGATGGAGCCGCTTTCTTTACGGAAACAAAGGACTATTGCATGCTGCATTTGGACACTCTCTAAACTCCTGCACTCAGTAAACCTGTATCATTGGTGCTATTCCTTCTTTAGCTTCTGGTTTAAAGTGGATACTGTCTCTGAACGGCCTATAAGAGCTTTTTGAGTTATTTTAATGATTGTACCCCTTTAATGAGTCCCACGTCAGCTGACCCCTTGGAACAACAGTTTGACTTAAACAAAGTGATTTATCATCACCAGTGATTTAAACTAATGTCACATTACAAAGCATTTATAGTGTATTCTGTCTGGTTTGCTTGGAATAAGTAAAAAAAAAAATACGAAAAAATGGTAATGGTAAATGGATTGCACTGTACTCTAAATTGAAATAATTCACATTAAATCATCATAATTATGATGTTAACCATGTGCCTGTCTGAACACAGGGAGATGCTATTTCCAGGGAAGTGCAACGTCATCTTTGGGGTAACCCCCTTCACTTTCTTCAGCATGGAATGGCACACACAAACTCCGGCATTGGCTTTTGAGACACGTGGCCTTTATTTGATCACACACTGTAGCCTACACTCCACATTTATTCCTAACCTAACTCCTCCCACAACTGAAGCTCCACTTCCTAGTCCACTCACACCTTAGCCACGCATGTTACACACAGCTGTATTCACAAAGGGCACTACTCTATAACATGATGAAATTGGGCCATTTTGGTGCCCGCTCCAGCACTGGTGCCCTATGTGCAGCATGCAACGTGTATTATAGTAATGATGGCACTATTGACATGAAGTCAAATGGAGACAGGAAATGTAGCAGTTATTGGCTTCATTTGAACTTGTCTGTGTAAAATGGCCGACAGAGACAGCAGAGCAGCTAGCACATTAGCGCTAGCTGTAAAGACATGCTAACTGCTAACATTAACGGCCAATGCTAAAATTAGTTCAAATGGTAATTGCTAGCACGTCAACGCTAGCAATTAGCATTAGCCACTAATAACCAAATACATGCTACTTGTGTTATTAACATTAGCCACTAAGAATT
>NW_020852929.1:0-728 GCF_000972845.2 Larimichthys crocea
ACAAAACCTAAAAATATTTCACTCACCTGTGTGAATTACTTTTTTTTGTTTGTTCACAGTTAGTAAATGGTGAGATGTACCCTCCCACAATATCTGAGGTCCCTGTGCACATGGTGTATCCTGAACATGTCCCTCCAGAGAAGCGTCTGGTCATTGGGCAGGAGATATATGGCATCTTGCCGGGTCTCACCATGTACGCCACCCTTTGGCTGCGAGAGCACAACAGAGTCTGTGACATCCTAAAGGCAGAACATCCTACCTGGGATGATGAACAGCTCTTCCAGACTGCCAGACTCATCATCATTGGTGAGGGCCAAGTCACTCATTTGTGTCAGTATTGGCAAATCTTCTTCCTGTGTGATGGATTGATTGGAACAAATAGATATATAGTATGAAGTACTGTTTGTCACAGACATTTTAACTGGTTCATTTTGTTGTTTTTTTGTCCTTAGTGTTGTGGCACTGGCATTGGATTGGATCATTGTGGAGTGACATGTCACATGTGTATATTCAATGTAGCTTGAGTTGTCTGCCTGAACCAGCTTGCAGGCGTCACTCCATTTATTATCAACCACACAGAATAGTGTGTGCCTTGGCTTTTTTTTTGTGTCTGAATTGGATCTAATCTAATCTAATAGTAAGAGGTTAACTAATCCATAGTTTAGGATTAGTTCCATTATGTGTAATCAGGAGTTCACATCTCATCTTTATTTATTTATTTATTTATT
>NW_020852930.1:0-685 GCF_000972845.2 Larimichthys crocea
CAGACACACTGAAATAAATGTTTACAAAGTGTAAATGTTGTGTACTTTTTGGAGTACTGCTAATATACAGCTCTGTGATCAACACTGCTTGCTAAAGTTCTGAAGTTTCACGATACAGAAAGAATGGATTCAACAAAATGATATTTAAATTTGGACAGAGAGTTATATAATAAACAATCATCTTTACTTCATTCACTTGTCTCTTTTGATTGAAAGAGATGTATTCATTAAAAACGTGTTGGTCACTAGAAGTGAAAAGCTGACTGTATCTTCAACAAGAGAAAAAGAAAATAGCTGTCTACTCATAATGCTTTGTTTATGTGTGATGAGCAAACATCTTTTGTTACAGATTGTGCTGATTATTCTTGAAACTGAGGTGTCTGCACATAGGTGCATATTACATACTAATATTAGTACTATTATACACATATGGTTTACAATGAGATACTTGTCTATGTCGCTGGCTGTTATTTTGTTCCATCCTGACTTTGAGGTTATTTGGATAAGGGGACCAAAGAACCGCCAGGACGGCGCCACTGTCAAGTGTGTTGACGTTTGTGTTGCAATGTAAGTTGAGGGAGTCATGTAGGATCGGGTGTCTCAGGTCCCGTGTTTTTTTTTTTAGGGGCCTCTCTTTTCTTCTGTACCTCTCTTATATGCGAGTTATATTATTGCTGACTTTGAC
>NW_020852931.1:0-3086 GCF_000972845.2 Larimichthys crocea
CCATGGGGTAATGGTCAGCACTCTGGACTTTGAATCCAGGATCCGAGTTTCACAGTCTCGGTCGTTTGGTGAACCTTAAGATCTCCACTGTCCTTGACACCGCACAATATCACTCACAGACCCAGCTGCAAATAAAGAGAAGAAAAAAAACATCTGAATCTTAAGGAAAGTTGATTTTTTGAGGGAAAAGTATTTTGAAGAAAAACGGTCACATATCACAGAACAAAAGGGTTCCATGGGTCTGGTTAATGTGTCAGCACTCTGGACCTTTGAATCCAGTGATCCGAGTTCAAGCGCTGCGTGGAAACCTTGTGACCACACCAACACGTATATGAGGTGGGAGGAGGAAAGTTTATCTTTGAGGGGGACAAAGTCTGAATTGTGTAAGAAAAAGCATAATTTTCAGGTTCCAGAATTTTGAGAAAAAAAAGTGTAGAAAAACAAAGTCAGAGATTTTGTCAAATAAAGTCCTGAATTAAAAGTGAAAAAAAATGAATTTAGAAAGAAAAAACCATGGAACCTTTCTTTTCTAAGATTTTGACCTTTTTTTCTTCAAAATTCAAGCTTTGTTTCTCAAAATTCAGATTTTTTTCCTTTAAATTCTGACTTTTTCCCCTCAAAATTTTGACTTTTTTTTCTTAAATTCTGACTTTTCCCCCCTCAAAATTTTGACTTTTTTCTTAAATTCTGACTTTTTTCTTAAAATTCTTACATAAATGACTTTTGTGCAAGAGACATTAGTGGTGTAGTGGGAAGTATAGCTGGTTCTGGAAATGAACTGTTGTACTGACACTGTGTACAGCAGTCAGACTAAGCATGAAGTGTTGTTGGCCAAAGGGTGACCCTGTTTCACAAAGGTTTGTTTGACCCTCACATATTAATAAGTATGGGCTCGTCCGGGATTTGAACCCGGGACCTCTCGCACCCTAAGCGAGAATCATACCCCTAGACCAACGAGCCTCTGTCACCAGGTCCTCACAGCTGTTCACAGCTGTTCACAGCTGTAGTTGAATGCTGGGAGGACCTGTGGTTGAACTTCATGCTGCTGATGTGGCAGCTTGGCACTCCACGTCTTATGTAGTCCAACAGCACCCTCTGGAGACGATCATCTAACTGTACGTGACATGTAACACTGAGCTCTAAGAGCACTGATTCTGGAAGCTATTTACATTCAAAATTTCAAAAATTCCAACTTATTTTCTTGATTGCTGACTTTTTCCACTCAAAGATTCTGACTTTTTCCCCCGCTAAAAAATCGGACCTTTACGTTTGCCAAAGTGCTGCAGACTTTTCTTTCTTCAAGGAACTTTGACTTTTTTCCACTTTTGATTCTGGCTTGTTTGCACTCGTAAACTGCAACTTTGTTCTCAAAAATTCGGATTTTTTGTTGACTATTAACTTTTAATCAGACTTATTGATTGACAAAATTCTGACGTTGTTTTTGCTACACGTTTTTTTCCTCAAATTTCTGACCTGAAAAATTGCTTTTTTCCTTACAATCAGGACTTTTTCCCCCCTCGTCAAGAGATCAAGCGTTCCCCCATCGATATTCACTGTGTTGTGTTACAGGGTTGCAGCCGGACTTGACACTCGGATTCACTGTGTGATTCAATGTCCAGAGAGTGCTGACCATTTTACCACCATGGACCCTTTCCTTTCTAAGGATTTGACCTGTTTTTCCTGTCAGAAATATAGACTTTTTTTTTCTGAAATTCTGACTTTTCCCCCCTAAAAAATCTGACCTTTCTTTGGCAAAGTTCTGATTTTCTTTCTTTCTTCAAAATTCTGACTTTTTCCACGCTGACTGACTGTTTTCTCAAAACCTGAATTTTTTCTCAAAATTCAGGATTTTTTTTTCACTTTTAATTCAGACTTTATTTTGCAAAATTCTGACTTGTTTTTTCGACATTTTTTTTCTCAAAGTCTGACCTGAAAAATTTACTTTTTTCTTACAATTCAGACTTTGTCCCCCCTCAAAATCAAACTTTCCCCCACGCTCAAGTATTCGACAACAAGCCCCCCCCCCCCAAAAAAAAGACTTTTTTTCATCAAAATTTTGACTTTTTCTTTCCCCTCCTTTTTTAAAACTGACATGGTGAACACTGTGTTGTGTTCACAAGGTTCTACCGAGACTTGAACTCAGATCACTGGATTCAAAGTCCAGAGTGCTGACCATTACACCATGGAACCCTTTTTTCTGTGAATTTGACCTTTTTTTTCTTCAACAAATAGACTTTTTTCCCTCAAAAAACCAACTTTCCCTAAGATTCAGAAGATTTTTTTCCTTCTCTTTATTTGGCAGCTTGGTCTGTGGTGAATATTGTGCTGTGTCAAGACAGTGGATGTTCACAAGGTTCCACCGAGACTTGAACTCGGATCACTGGATTCAAAGTCCAGAGTGCTGACCATTACACCATGGAACCTTTCTTTTCTAAGAATTTGACCTTTTTTTCCTCAAAATTTAGACTTTTTTTTTCATAGGGAATTCTGATTTCTTTTTCTTAAATTCAAACTTATTTTCTTTAATTCTGACTTTGTTTTTTCTTAAATTGTGACATTTTTTCTTAAAATTCTGACTTTTTTTTTTCTTAAATTCCAACTTATTTTCGTAAATACTGACTTTGTTTTTCTTAAAATCTGTCTTTTCTTTCTCAGAATTTAGACTTTTTTTTCTTTAATTCTGACTTTGTTTCTCAAAATTCATTCTATCTTTTCCATCTGTTGTTGTTGTTGTTGTTGTTGTTCACTCTTTCATCCTTCCAGTCAGCGCTCAGGTCAAACACGTGTTTCCTACAAACACAGTGCGCATGCGCAGGATTTAGCTCGGAGCTAGTTAGCAGCTCGGTCCCGGTGTTTGTTTGTTTATTTGTTTATTTGTTAAACACGGTAACGGGATGGCAACAGAAGCGAAACGACACAAGGTGACACTTCAGTCTGTTTATGTGTGTGTGTGTGTGTGTGTGTGTGTGCAGTCACAACATAAACACGAGACAGTAGCCTCACACAGCTCCATGTGTGAGGCTACTGTCTCGTGTTTATGTTCTGACTGCACACACACACACACACACACACACACACACAGGTGT
>NW_020852932.1:0-558 GCF_000972845.2 Larimichthys crocea
TTAGTTAATCAGGACGCAGAGCACACGTGCGGTTCTCACTTTAGCCAATTTAGGACGCAGAACACAGTGCGTGTTCATACTGTTAAAGTTCGCTGTAAAAAAAGCATGCAAAATTACACAAAAAAAATCTGTGAAACAGCGAGTCCGCGAAAAGTGAACCGCGATATAGCGAGGGACAACTGTACTGCATTTATTACAGTAAAATTCTGTCAACCACACCTGCCTGTTTTTTTTTGTTGTTTGTTTTACTGTAAAATCAACATGTTATGGGATTTTTTAAGAAGAACCCTTAAATAAGGAGGACTGGATTCAAAGCATCAAAGTTTAAGTTGAATTTATTATTCTTGTACAAGAAGGAGCGTTGCAACACACAAAAAGGGGTTACAGAGAAAAGGCTCCTCGAGGAGCTCTAACAGTTGGTTATTATACTTTTTTTTTTTTAAATGACCTGTCTCGGACACCTCCCCACTGATACAGATAATATCATAATGTCCTTTTTTGTTTTTCTGATCAGTAATGAGCATTATGTTTCTTATCCAAATGATACTTCCCTAGCCT
>NW_020852933.1:0-1020 GCF_000972845.2 Larimichthys crocea
TTATTTCTTGATATGGTGATATTTTAACGTGAAAACGTCAAGTATGGTTTCACTTGAGATCAGATCAGTAAGAAACGATGCAACCTCAAGAGGGTCGGATTCATTGTTTCTTCGGTACAACCCCATGTTCTTCAAAATCCTTCGGAGAGTACGCATACTGATAACAATGTCATCTACAGTGCTCAACTGTAGTATGTCACCATGTCTCAAACCAAGATTAAAGTATAATTTAATTAAGTTATGTAGACAAGCCATAGTCAGTTTATGGACTGAACCATGCCGTGAGGGACGCGTGTTGGTAAACTTATGAAATCAAGTAAAACCATACTTGATGTTTTCACATTATAACGTGAAAATATCACCATATCATAAAATAACGTGATACTTTCACGTTATAACGTGAAAATACCACATCATGAAATAACATGATAATTTCATATCACGAAATGACGTGATAATTTCACGTTTTAAGACCAGCAGCTAGAAAACAAACTCATTTTAATGTTGCCTCACAGCTCACTGTTACAGATAAAAACATTAAATCTGTTTGCTTTCAAACAAATTGTAGATCAAGATAACTCCTTACTGTAACTGTCAACCCAGAAAAAGTACCTTTTTTTTTTCTTTCTTTTTTTTATTGCCACGAGTGCTGCCAATTTTTTTTCCCACTTGAATCTGAGCTATAAACTTTAAGAGTATCACACTGAAGTATCATGTTTAAGCGGGCCTCACCTCATCCTGAATTTCCTCACACGTAGGAGGAAACACTGGAACGGTTACCAGCATCACTCCTGCTGTAAATGAACACACTGAAACAGCAACCAGGAACAGAAAACAGATAGATAGATAGATAGATAGATAGATAGATAGATAGATAGATAGATAGATAGATAGATAGATAGATAGATAGATATGTATGTTTTACCTCAGTTCACTCAATAAACAAGGGAATAAACTGTGGCCACTGTGTTGCAGTGTGGATCTACGCATGCTTCCAGAACACGATCCAGCTGTGTTCTG
>NW_020852934.1:0-961 GCF_000972845.2 Larimichthys crocea
ACAACCACACGTAGATTCTTTTTGTATTGTATTAAAAATAATTAATAAAAACAGCGTGACCACTTGACTGACAGGTAAGTGCCATTACAGATGGCTTATTAGAACAACCAGGTGTCATTCAACCCGCGTCAGGTCCGCCGATGATCCAAGTCTTTGCTGATATTTAGATTAACCAGGAGGTGGAAGAAGCAGTACATCCAACATGGCGGTATCCAGCGTCACATATTTTCATCTTCACCTCACGTCTGCCGCTTGACCTCAGTTGGTACATTAACATTTAGTCATTTACCTGATACTTTTATCTTAAGCGACTTACAAAAAGGGAAACAATCAAGGTACAATGTGACAAGGACATGTCCAGTTGTTGGTAGTACTAGCAGAGGAGGTCCTCTCTGAAGAGCTGGGCGGTGTTAAGCTCAGTTGGTAGAGCAGCCGCCACATGTGCGAAAGCTCAGTCCTTGTTGCGGAAGCCCAGGGTTTGAATCCGACCTGTGGCTCTTTCAGCTGTCGCTATCAAAATAAAGCTTGAAAAGGCCAAAAAAAAAAAGAATCTTTCAAAGGAAATTAACATCAGCCACAGAAGAGATGTGTGACGGCTTTATGGCCTGACCTAATTTTTGATTGGTTGGTTGTCTGGGAAGCTCATCAGGAGAGATGGTTAACACCTGAATTGGTGTGAATGCTCACTTATAAGAAGGGCTTTGAGCATTCTCTCTCTCTCTCTCCTGTTTGAGTTGCTGGGTTTGTTCGAGCTTTGGTTATTTATATTGTTTCATTTTACATTTACACACATTCACACACACCCATACATTACAAACATTACTGATTAACTGATATGCACAGTTAATCTTATGTAGTTTAAATAAGTTTATGTTTTATAGTTTAAAAGCATGTGTGGTCTCCATCTTTTGTCATACGTCTGAGCCAGGTTGTGACAGATGTGATAAATACTGACCCCCAG
>NW_020852935.1:0-501 GCF_000972845.2 Larimichthys crocea
CAATAGAGTTTATTTATTTTACTTGAGTAAATGTTGTTAATATTTCTAAAATATGTTATAAACTAAAAAATAATACACGTGCACAGCCTTGACGTTTTGCTCGTGTGCACGTCGCACATTGATGACGCGTGTTTACGCGTCGGCAGTAACGTTAGCTCCACGTGTTTGAACTACAGGCTGATTTCACGACACAATAAAGGTAAGGAGTCACGCGGTGTCTGCTCTGTGTGTGTTTTTAATCCACGTAAGGACTCACAGCCTGTGTGAGCAGAGCTAAACGAAGCTGTCTGTGTGTTAACTCTCAAACTTTTAATGTAAACTCAGGTTTTATATTTCAGCTCAAACACACAGCGAGCCACATGTCATCAGCTGATCCATCAGGACGAAATTAATACTTAATTTAGTTAAATATGAATCATATGTCTGTGTTTGCCCCATGTGCCACATTTAACTGTCTGAAGTAGAGTTGTCACGATACTATACCAGACAGAGTTCAGGGTA
>NW_020852936.1:0-316 GCF_000972845.2 Larimichthys crocea
ATGCTGCAGTTTGGTAGATAGACATTTCTATTGCATTCTACTGACTGCTCTCAAGTTTTACAACATACTGTATTCATACACTGATGGCAGAGGATGCCATGCAGGTGCCAACTGCTCAAGTGAGCAGTGCATCTAAAGCTCTGGCAATGATTTTAGTTAACTGGGGGGCTGGTCTGGCTGCTCCCGGAATTGAACCTGCAACCTCCTGATTATTAGACAACTCAGGGCCGGTCCTAGCTATGGGCAATGTGGGCGGCCGCCCAGGGCGCATTCTCTGTGGGGGGCGCACGAACGCCCGAAAAAGCAAAAAACCTCG
>NW_020852936.1:326-681 GCF_000972845.2 Larimichthys crocea
ATTATTAGACAACTCACTGTGCTGACCCACAGCTGAGTTTGGTTTGATTGTGTCAAATTTAGTCACCTGATTCCTTCAGTATTATAGGCTCCAAAGTGTCAAAACAGTCCATATCCACATTTTGTATATTTGAAGCTAAAGTTTGAATGTTTTAAGTCAAAGGATTACCTTCAGTGTCATGAAAGGACAGCAGCATGTCATCAGTCAAGAGCTCCCTCGGCTGCAGATTATCAAATGACTCAAACCACCATATTGTGTCAGGAACAGATGGAAAGTTTCCCTGAAGAGTACGAGGCGCTCGAGAGTGGCAAGCTCATCTCCTCAGGAAGGTTCCTTCCCCTTGCCTTGTCTCCAG
>NW_020852937.1:0-822 GCF_000972845.2 Larimichthys crocea
TTTCAATAGGAAAGTATTCTGGTGAACTAAAGACTGTGCAGGCCTTGGACAGAGAGGAGAACAGCACATACACCATGGAAGTTATTGCAGTAGATGGACGTAAGTGTTTTTATTATTATTCCGTAGATAGTCAAAGTAAAATTCTGAATAATATTATTTGATCTGTAGATAAATATTCTCTTAAAGGACCATTTAGAATGTTCCATTTACAGAATATGGCAGGAATACAATCTGCCTACATATGTTTTCATTTATGCATGTTTGAACAAATAAACAAAGAGTTACGAATACAGATTTAGAAGGAGAGAACAGCAAACAACCAGAAAAGGTCATACAGGGTTGAGAATTGTGTATTGTTCTGATGTGCCATCATCATCATCATCATCCAGAAAATAAAAAAACAACCATTATATCTAAATATGAAGCTTCAGCATCTTTAAATTTGTCTCTTGTGTTCCTCTCAGGAAACTCTTCTTTATCTGCGTCCACCCTGGTGACTGTCCAAATCCTGGACGTGAATGACAACAGTCCAGTGCTCGTTGGAGATTATTCCTGGAAGTACCTGTGTACGCCTCGCTGGGAGGACCAAGCTCTGGTGTTGGCCTCACGAGACAGTGATGGGCCACAGCATGGAGGACGACTCAACTTCTCCCTGCGCAGCGATGCCACAGTCCGACGTAACTGGAAGCTAACACCGATCAATGGTGAGGGGAACCCAGTCCACCCACAGTTTGTAGGGCCACATTGTTAGAAGAAGTTTTCTTGAGCTACTTTTCTCGACTTGGTCCTCAAACACAAGAACACAGCAAGTTGTGATGACAT
>NW_020852938.1:0-530 GCF_000972845.2 Larimichthys crocea
CAGTACCATTTTGGTGAGGGTTTCAGTAATTTCATTTTGGATTACGTTTGACGTGTATTTTGCATTGTCTGGGATATGTTTTACAATTTCTGCCAATTTCTCATATTTTTTCACTGTATACTCAAAAAACTTAATAAAAAGTCCCTCCTCCCCACCCTCATGATTGTGACCACGCAGAGACAGTTCATTGACGGCCAGAAACTGAACTGCCTCCCCAATGCTCTTCACGTAGTACCTGTTTTTTTCAGTTTGTGTTTGACCCAGCAGGTGAGCAATGCTTTAACCTGACTCTGCCCGACGCTGCTGCTCCTGCCACGCAGACATTGATCTGATGTGCGGGAGACTCGATGCATGTTTTTGGAAGCCAGCATCTTTTTCAAGGGCTTTTTTCCAATTTGTGAAGCCACATTTGGTGAATATATCCTTGCGGTCCGAATGCGAAATGTTAAATTTGCGGCAGGCAAAGCAAAAGCTGGCATCGCGGATAACCGAATACTCGAGCCATGGTCGAGAATGATACCAGCTTGCAC
>NW_020852939.1:0-525 GCF_000972845.2 Larimichthys crocea
TTGTTCAATAAAGAGTAAAGAAGTGTGTCTTTCTGCATCAGAAGCATTACATTGAAACCATTCTCCAGAAGTATGGAATGAGCAATGCTAATCTCATTGCAACCCCTGTTGATGCAAATGTTAAATTAAGAAAAGATGATGTGTCAGTAAACCTGTGAACTCAAGTACTTATCAGCCCATGGTAGGTAGTTTGTTGTATGCAGCAATGGCCACACGACCAGACATAGCGCAAGCAGTGAGTGTTGTGTCAAAGTTCAATGCAAATCCAAACACTGCACATCTGACGGCTGTGAAAAGGATTTTTCGATACTTGAAAGGTACCGTGAATCTTGCCCTCAAGTATGAGCAGTCAGAGTCAGGAACTTTGATTGTTTTTTTCAGATGCTGATTGGGCCGGAGACCAAGATGATCGTCGCTCAACAACTGGAAATATGTTCTTCCTGAGTGGAGGAGCTGTGAGTTGGTTCAGTAAGAAACAGTCAACAGTTGCACTGTCAACTCAGCCAAGCAGCACAAGAACGTACC
>NW_020852940.1:0-390 GCF_000972845.2 Larimichthys crocea
TGGCTTCATATTCCAAAAGACTTGTGGCTGTAACTGCTGCCAAAGGTGCCTCAACAAAGTATTGAGCAAAGGCTGTGAATACTTATGTACATATTATATGTTCCTTCTTTATTTCTAATACATTTGCAAACATAAAAAAAAAAACTTTTCATGTTGTCATTATGGGCTATTATGTGAAAAAAATTAACTGAATCCATTTCGGAATAAGGCTGCAACATAACCAAATGTGGAAAATGTCGAGCGCTGTGAATTCTTTCCGTATGCATTGTATACAGTAAATAAAAGACGTGTCATTTAGCTCAGTCGGTAGAGCAGCCGCCCCATGTACGAAGGCTCAGTCTTTGCCACGCAGCCCAGGGTTCGAATCCGAGGCCAAAAAAAAAAAAAAAA
>NW_020852940.1:400-3026 GCF_000972845.2 Larimichthys crocea
AAAAAAAAAAAAAAAGAGAGACTCAGAATTGACCCTGCAAAAGAGAAGCATCATATAGAAGGACCTCAGAGATGAACCAATCCCGAGCCACGTCACTGATCCCAGTACAGTTTTTCAGATGGCTGATTGTGGTCCACTTTGTCAGAGGCTGAGCTGAGGTCAAGGAGGATTAAAATGGAATACATGCCTGTGTCGGCTACAAGCAGCGAGTCACTGCTGACCTTCACCACAGAGCACTCTCACTGCTTTGTGGAGATGTGAAATGTAATTGTTGATGTTCATTAATGTGTCATTTTACGGTCTTATTTTGAAAAATCGAAGTTGCCACACGCTGCAGTAAGCTCGCGCTGACTTTCCAGTTTCCTCAAAGTATTTGCATCAAGGGTTTTTTCGCAATAGGGGCGCCCTTGAAAATTATTGGCGCAGCTGAGTGACCCCGCGAGAAAACGAGAGAGGCTGGCGTGACCGCCGTTGCTTTTCTTCGGAACCAAGTCGTCGTTCTCCCTCTTCAATTAACTCGGCTCGGGCTCTCACTTCTCTCCTCACCTGATACAAACAGTACGCATGCGCGCGGGGCATTTTTTGGGTTGGGCGGGGCAGTGTGCTGGTTGCTGCGCGCCAAGCTAGCAGGAGTGACACAGGCAAAAACTCCGAGAATAAATGCCACCGGCTTTCCTTTAAAACATTTACGGACAATACCGATGGTCGCGAATTATAGTCATTTCATAATCTCACGTCGCACAAGTCGCGATATATCGGAGTATATTCGATATTATATCGCCCACCCCTTAACTCAAACACATTTTCCGTTCCACTATACGGAGACTAAGGCCTGACTATAGTGGCGGCTGTCAGCGCGTAGTATTCTTATTCGATCGATAGCAAGATTATTTCTGAGACCGGTTTCTGTAGCGCACCTCTCCACATCTTTTTTCTGTGCCACAGTTAAAATGAAGCATTAGAAATGTAAACAGACAATACAGGGAGGTCTGAGCAGAAAGAAGATTGCAGATGGAGAAAACAGGTCGCCTCGCAGCTGTGTTCAGGACAGTTTCTCTGAGCCTTTATAACAGCCCTCTGTGTACTGTATATATATATCTATATATACACATAGACGAGATTATATATATATATTAATATATACTATCTATTCTATCATAGCTACACACAACCACCACATCGTACACGCTATATATATATATATATATATATATAGTATATATCTACACAACCACATATATATAGTATATATATCTATATATAGTACTATCAAATATATCTACACACATACCTAAGATATATAATGTAAATTTACTATCTTACTTCATCACCCAACCATAATAAAATCATAATTATATATACTCAGCTAATTTAGAGTTTCCATATCACTATTGCACGACACACCATTACCTATTAATTTAAAGGGTCGTACTAGAGCCGCTACTGAGCTATATATATATATTCTATCCTCATATAAAGGCGGTGTGTGTCGCATAATGTTAATATCTATATATAATATATATATATATCTATATCTATATAATCTTACGTTTTATCTAGTGATTAATATCATATATATATATATAGTAGTTATAGTTATATCAGAGTACTATATATATATACATCATTCATATATATATATATATATTCCATTCATTTATTTCTTGAACATCATCGGACAACGCCCCGAAGAACACAGCCAAGGAGAGGAGAAGAGGGGCGGCAGACAACGCGGGGAAGGGCCAGAGAGGGACGGCACGCAGAACCCAGACGAATGCACCGAAACAAAACAGCGCGAGGAGAGAAGGGCGGGGCCGGACACTCCAACCGGAATGAACGCGAGAGTCTGTAAAGGGAGATGGGGAAACCGGGCCAAAGATAGGGGTGCCAAGGGGGTGGCGTGCCAAGGGGGCCAAAAGATTGGTGGCTGTAACTGTGCCAAGGTGCCGCAACAAAGTAATTGGAGCAAGGCTGTGAATACTTATAGTTAACAGAGTATAATGTTGCCGTTCTTTATTTCTAATACATGTGCAAACTAAAAAGAAAAAACTTTTCATGTTCGTCATTATGGGGACTATATGTCGAAAAAACTACGAAAATCCATTGGAATAAGGGGGGGCGGCAACATAACCAAATGTGGAAAATGTCGAGCGCTGTGAATGCCTTTCCGTATCATTGTAATACAGTAAATAAAAAGACGTGGGCATGTAGGCTCAGTCGGTAAGAGCAGCCGCCCCATGTAACCAGGCTCATCTGTGCCACGCAGCCCAGGGTTCGACGAATCCGAGGGAGGAGGCCCAAAAAAAAAAAAAAAGAGAGAGACTCAGAATTGAACCCGGCAAAAGAGAAGCAGCAAGTATAGAAGGACCATCTATAGACCCAATCCGTGGGGGAGCCACGGCACGGGAGCCGTGAAGTGAGGCAGATGGGCGATTGTGGGTCACGTGTCTTAGAGGCATGAGCTGAAGGTCAGGATGGAATTAAAAGTGAATGACCAATTGGCTGTGTCGCTACAAGCAGCGAGGCACTGCTTACCTTCACCACAGAGCATCTCCACTTGCTTGTGGAGATGGGCGTTAGTGGTAAGTGAAAGCTTAAGGTAATTGTTGAGGTTCAAATTAATGTG